>NC_086386.1:8975086-9281154 GCF_036588685.1 Mytilus trossulus
TTTTCACAAGTCCGTTATTTTTTTGTTAACTGTGAAATTCCATTATTTTTATGTTTCTGTATACTATGAACATACGTACTACAAACAAAGTGTAGTTGCTTTTAACTATCAATTTCAAGTTTCTTCTCCAAGGCGATCATTTTTTGGTTTCTTTTTAATTCCATTATTTTCGAGTTTCTGTATACTATGAACATACGTATACTATAAATAAAGTGTATTTGCTATGGACTATCAATTTCAAGTTTCTTCTCCAAGGCGATCACTGCTATACTATATAGCAAAATTACGGGCATTTCGAGCTTGGTTGAAAGTATGTTCACAGTTGTAGGGAGAATTTTTGTAAAAGATTTAATGTCTGGAGAATTTCAGAAAAGGTATCAAAATTCATAGGTACTTGGAGACAGGACAATTTTTAAAACACTCTCCCTTTTTTCAAAAGTCTGTTATGTTTTAGTTTTCTATTGAAGTCCATTATTTTCGCGTTTCTGTATACTATGAACATACATTAAAACTTTATTAAAAATAAAGTGTGTTTTCTATTTACTATAAATTTCAGTTTTTTTTTCTCCAAGGCTAACACTGTATCATGGTTATATTATATTTAAAGGGTCTCTATCAACGCAAAAATTATTGTCATGTCCCCAAGTAATCGGCCTTCGTCGACTCGCCCGACTCGTGCGCAACCTTCCCGAGTCGAAATCAAAACTCTGTATATTAAAAAAAAATACATACTTTGGAGCATACAGTGTAAACTTATGAAACATTTTGTCTTATCTAATATTAAAGCTTTTGGAATAGATCCATTTTTTTCTAAGACTAATTATTTTTGTTTACCTTAGATTTTCTGAAGTTAATGTTATTTGGTAGTCTTTTATTAATAATAATTAGTTCATGAGGTTAAGGTTGCCATTATTTGATTTGACTTTGAAGGAATGCGAATACAAAGGGAAAGCCTTTAAGTAAATTATATTAATTATTAAGAAAAGAAATCTCTTTCTCAAATGCGTTACTATTCTGTTAAAGTACTAATGTTCAACCAAATAATACATCAAAGTATAATATTTTATTTAAACATTTAAAAGTTTTAGGCAGACCATGTGTAAGTTTACAGATTTAGTTATACCAAACAAATCGCCTCTAGCGTGTACACGAATTGTATTAATGTGGAAACAAAAAAATCCGTAGAATGAAAACTATCTGTATATATATGTGTTCTAATACTCGAGCTGATAAAACCTATTTGACCTATAAAAGGTTAAATTATGATCACATAACATGATTTAAAACCAAAACGTTCCTGTTCAAGGTGCATTAAAAGGCATTGTTTATATCAATTTGTATATAATACAATTATTTAGGATTCATTACATGAGGTTTTACAGTGAACCGAAAATCTGCAAGTTCCGAAGCAATTTTGCATAAATAATATAATATGACAGTTATGACCATGTAAATACGGGGGACCTCAACATCGTTTAAGTCAGAGATGTTATATTATAAAAAAAATTCTTCAGGTCATTTAAGATGACCGTTCAACGTATTGTCTAACCTATAAGTAAACAGGAGAAATCTGACAAAAAGTCACTTTATTCATCAATAAAAACAAGTTTGAATATTGTCGATATTCGCATATAACATTTCAGAAAATTATTAAGAAATAAGTTAAAGCGTTAGTAATTGAAACACAATTCAAATACTCGTAAATAATTTTTTGTTCGTTTCGAGAAAGAGGCTATTAATGTGGCGAATTAATGATTAAAATACTATAAGGAAGTCTTAAAGACGAAAATTATACATTTAACTACATTCATGGCCGTATGCCCCAGAGAGTCATATAGTAAATAAGTATGACATTATCACAGGCCTCTTCTGAACAATTGAAGGTCCACGTTATATAGTGGTTACCTAAAAAGAATCGTTATGTGTTTTTTCATCTCGGTTTCTGTTCAGTGACTGTCGTTAATTAACCTGGTTATCGTTTCTAGGGTTTTTTTCTTCATATAGATTGGACAGTTTGTTTTCCTGTGTGAATTGGTTTACACTAGCGATTTGTGGGCCGTTTATAGCTTACTAGTTGATGTGAGCCAGGTTTCCATGTTGAAGGACGTACTTTGACCTATAATTCTAAACTTAATACACATTGTGACTTGAATGAGGAGGTGTCTCATTGGCACTCATACCACATATTTTTATTTCGATTAAACCATTTTTAAATTGGAAATTGTTTTCTTTTTAGCTTTAGATAAATAACGTGCTTTCCATGCTTTACATGGTGATTTTGAATCGGTTGAAAGGTTTGATTTTCCAGTCGTTATTCCTTACTTCCACGTAATCTTATCAAACGTGTTCCTATGTAACTGAATGGTTGTTCGATAAATCTGGTCGCAAATTAGTATACAGAACGCATTCTATTTGAAAAAGAGAATTTCTATTTTATTCTCTTTTTTTTGTGGTTTCAAATTCGGTTGACGATGTGAATTGAAATAAACACTTTTTGTCAACAAATTTATCAGATAATGGAAAAGCGCTTACTTAATGTTATCAAATTTGAGGAAATCTTCCCACTCAATGAAGAAAAATAGTCTTCTTGAATTGAAAAATGTACCAGTGGGGAAAATCCCCACATACACATATAAAACCAATAACATTAGAATGGGGAAATATCCCCACATTCACATATACAACCAAAAACATCAGAATGCGGAAATCCCCACGATAAGATAATTAATTGGAAAAAACAAGCTTTAATTTTGCTGACCATCAAATGGGGAAATTTCCCCATAATCTCATTATGTTCAAATCATAGAAATATTGTTGACTATCAATTGGGGTAATTTCCCCATAATCTCATCATGTTCATATTAGATATTGTTGACTACAAATTGGGGTAATTTCCCCATAATCTCATCATGTTCATATTAGATATTGTTGACTACAAATTGGGGAAATTTCCCCATAATCTCATCATGTTCATATCAGATATTGTTGACTACAAATTGGGGTAATTTCCCCATAATCTCATCATGTTCATATTAGATATTGTTAATTGTATGTACTAAAACTGTCATCCCAAGTCGTGAAATTTAGACAGTGTTTAGACAGTTGACTTCTTATGAAACAAATGTGTACCAATGAGACAACTCCCAATTTGTAAACAAAACAACATTATAGGTATTAAAAAGGTCTTCAACACGGAGCCTTGGCTCCTACCGAACAGCAAGCTATAAAGGGCCCAAAATGACTAGCACAAAACCATTAAAACGGGAAGACCTAAGGTCTAATCTATATCAAAAACGAGAAACGAGAAACACTTATGAACAACATCAACAAACAGCATCTACTGAACATCAGCTAGATTCCTGACAAAATGTTTGAATATTTTGTTGTTATCCGTATAAAGAAGGCTGAATGTTTTGAATACAGATTCTTTTTAAACACGAGGAGCTTACGTTAAATCGTCACCATTAGGAACAAACCTCCTTAAAAGAGAGGCAAATGATACCAGAAGAAAATTCAAACTCATAAGTCGAAATTAATCGGACAACGCCATGGTTTAAAAAGAAGACCAACAGACAAGCAATAGTACACAAAACACAACATAGAAAACCAAAGACTAAGCAACAAAAACCCACAAAAACACAAGGGATTGTTATATTCTTACGAAACCACAAAAAACACAAAAGGCACACAAACAAGTAATTTAAATCTATGGTTGTTTAATCAGCAGACACAACCGACCGCCCTACTAAGACTCAATTCCAATCAATTTGTTATACCAAATATCAATATTATCAAATTTCAAATAGTTTTCCTGAAGCTGTTGATGTTCAGAAAATATCTATCCTGTATGTAAACGCTGATGATGTTTTAATGAATTTAAAAAAGTAATTCTGTTGATGATGGAACTCAATAACTTGCACAAAGATAAAAAATGTTTGTAAGTACATCATCATAAATTTTGATATGCTAAGATTGTGTTTACTAATGACTATACAAAGTGCTCTATGACACATTGTAACATGTTTTAATATTGCAACTATATTGAACAGCTTTATGTGCATAATATTGTAACACACTTGGCGATTTATAATTTATTCTATGCACATCTATCTGTTGTTGATGATTTTTGCATACTTTTTCATCTATTTATTTTCGTCATTGATGTTGTCTCAGTGATAGTGTGATAATTACTTCTTATTCTACATACAGTTTGTCATATTAAATTACAAGCACATTCAGACCAAACAAGCTAATTCTGTGAATGTTTGTTTTTTAATCATTAAGATATCATGATACTGTCCCAATATAAATTAAACAATATATATAACCTTGTTCATTCTTGTATACATGTATACATATATAGGATCATTTGACTGATGTGAAATGTCTTTTGTTCAAGGACAAGGAAATACAGCCTCATTATGTTGTTGATATTGTTTATTATATCCTGTTTTGAGAACATATCAGATGACTTGTGAGTTTCTTGTAAGTTCATATATATATGAAAGTGTTTTGTTAAACAAAACACCTTCAGCTGAATTCATCTCGATGTCATTTTTCGTAGATTCTGTAGACTTAACACTCTTACTAAGTTGTCGTCTGCAAATACGACTTTGCAACCTGTAAAATAGAGACTATCCAATCAAAGGGACAGAAAACAAAACATAAATTAAGCATATTAAAATAAATCAAATATATCTACATCTTTCCTTTCATACGATGTTTCCCTTGACTTTATCGAAATGTTGAATCCTTATTGAGTCTTTTACTTCGAATGCTATGTACATTGTTTCTGTTGATTAGACATGTGATGCTCTATGTTCTCTCCAGATACGCCAATTTTCTCAGCCAATAAATGCAAACGGTCATTTTTAAATTAAACCGCTATTCGTTTTCCTGTTTGAATTGTTTTACACTAGTAATTTTTGGGGCCCATTATAGCTTGCTGCTCGGTGTGAGCCAAAGCTCCGTGTTGAAGGCCGTACCTCGACCTACAATGGTTTACTTTTATAAATTGTTACATGGATGGAGACTTGTCTCATTGGCACCCATACCACATCTTCCTATCTATAATACTAAAATTACGAGATCCAATTTGTCAGCCGTCATCACGTAAAAACGACGAATCAAAGAATTCAACTTTATATATAACTAATATAGTACAAAGGTGTAGATTAAAAATAACACCACTCCCAGCCCTTTTGTTTTCCACGTAATTAATATTGCCAATAATTAAGAAGTTCCGGGTCGAGTCCGATACCGATACCAATAGTATATTCATCTGTTACCTTACCTTATCTGTACGTTCCGTATTTGACAGGCGCACCACCAAACGGTGTATTCAGGATATGCTATATACACGGGTCATAATCATAGGGTTGACACTAGTAAATTGTCAAATTGTTACCTATTGTAGTATTTTAATCAGATAACAATACGAATACTAAAAATAAGGCGTATAGGTACAGTTTTCAATTTGTTAGCGGGCATGACGTAAAACAGCGAATCAAAGAATTTAACTTTAATTTATAACTAATATAGGACAATGCTGTTGATTAAAAAAATACTCCATCCCAGGACCTTTTGTTTTCCAAATAATTAATATTACCACTAATTGATAAGTTCCTGTTAAACGGGTTAAAACAGAATGATTTAAAAGCAGAGAAAACTGTGAAAACTATCTTATAATCGCTTTATCAGATGACAATACTAATACAAATATAAGTCTTGCGCATAGTTACATACTTTAAATCAGTCACGGACCCGCGATATCACGTGTGTGTATCTATGATATAGCCTAGGGTGCACAATATGGCCTTAAACAAACAAAAAAACTACCTGACTATCAATCAATTCATAAATTATCGTTCTTTTGTAATCTCTCTTAAATTTATATCATGGTTTACCTGATTAAGTTTTTTCTAGGACTGTTGCATTATACCATTTCTTTTCCGGTTTCCAGAAGCCCATTACTTTTTCGTTCACTGCGAAATCCTGAGAAAAAATTCAAAACATTGTAATCATCTTTAGAATTTCACCTCTGTTTGAATGCTGCTTTAAATTTTATTAAAATATTATGTTTTAAACTAGATATGAATACAAAGATGTGGTATGATTTCTAGTGATACTATCACATAGACGTAAATTGATTTGGATGTAAGCAGCTATATTTTACTGTTCAATATTCAACAATAAGCAATCATATGCCGTAGTGTAAGCTTAAAACATACGATTTAACATAATGTCAAACAAGAATGTGTCCATAGTACACGGATGCCCCACTCGCACTATCATTTTCTATGTTCAGTGGACCGTGAAATTGTGGTCAAAACTTTAATTTGGAATTAAAACTAGAAAGATTAAGTCATAGGGAACATGTGTACTAAGTTTCAAGTTGATGTAACTTTACCTTCCTCAAAAACTACCTTGACCAAAAACATTAACCTGAAAAATGGCCGCACGGACGAACGAACAAACGGACGAACGGAGGCACAGACCAGAAAACATAATGCCCCTCTACTATTGTAGGTGGAGTATAAAAATTTAAACGTGAATATCAACGACCGATGAATAGAAATGAAATCATAGATCACAAACAGCAGCCAAAACACCACTAAATTACTGATTTCGGACAGACATATAACATGAACAAATGTGGCCCAATTTAACGTCAAGTAAAACGCAAACAAAAATTTCAATTAAGTGTGAAATCGTTCAAGCAATGACACATGGCTGGAAATAACTTTTAGACTATTTTTGAAGTTCACAAAAAATGCAAATGTATCATGATGTACCGGGTTTACACCCCCTCTCACCTTTTCCGCGAACTGGATCCCAACCGGTTTTCCAAAAAAGCTGAATTGTTACACAACGTGCAAATCTGAACTTAAAAATAATATAAATATATGTTTTCTTTTGGGTGCTCGTTGATATTTTGCGGAGAAGACAGAAATATAACGGTTGTTAGCTTAAAACTACATTGCATACACATATTATAGATTTCACTGATTTACTTTGCCCAAGGCATTACAATTTTGTAATCTAAGTTTCAGTAAATTATTTCATAATCCACAACATGGGACTAGCAGAAACAAATAAAACATACTCATACTTCATACTCACATTTTTTACTTCCAATGATCTGATGTTTATCTGATTCTCAGGTCTCTTCATTTCCTTTGAAAATAATTAGAATTATAAAAAAAGACGATGTGGTATGAATGCTAATGAGACAACTATGCACAAAAGACGAAAATGACACAAACATTAACAGCTATAGGTCACCGTACGGCCTTCAACAATGAACAAAGCCAATACTGCATAGTCAGCTATAAAAGGCCCCGATAAGACAATGTAAAACAATTCAAACGAGAACACTAACGGCCTTATTTATGTAAAAAAAAATGTTAGTTAGCTTTTAATCTATGATTTTCTGTTTTTCTGTTATTGAATAATTTAATAAACATTTTTTGTTATTAACAGTTAAAACATTTAAACAATTTTTCAAACTATAAAGACGTAAACTGGTGATCAAACAGTGTACCTCTTTTCATAAGGCATGCATCGGCTTTCTGTCACGATTAAAATACTTTGGCCATGAACACTAGACTCTTATTTAATTTAATCGGGTAAAAAATAGCCTATATGCAAAATTTTATGAACTTGTAAATACATGATCAAAACTGTATCGTATGCCCTTAAGGGTATCACATGCAACACTTTAACCCTTTCATTTACATATAAGTTCATATATAGCTAAAAGTGTCAACATAGACTGGTTTATATATTTTTGAGAGAACTAATTAATGGTTACATCTTTCTCCATGGTCTCAATAAATAGATAGTGCTGTAGCGATTCGGCTTAGTCATTTTTTTGCTATTCTAACAAGATGAGCTCGGAAGCCTGAGGAATTAAAATATAAGCATGTTTAATCAAATTCAACTCTTTAAATTTGTAAAAGGGCGAGGTCATACAAACAAGAAATGTGTCCTCAAAAGATATTATTTATAGTGAGCTTCATGGACAACCGTATCTTTAATGTTATACTCAGTAGTTCAGTTATTTGTCTATATCTTTAAGCGTACAGGAAGAGTCAATTCAAGTCATATGTTGTCAAATAAATATTCATTTATCATGTTTATGTCAGGATGGACAATGATGTAATGAACCTCTCTATGAAATCCTTGATTACTTTTAGTTTCAATCTTAACCTGACAATCTACGCTTTTTATATAGAACAATACCGAGGCGTGACACATCAGCGTATAGCTCCGACGTACGTGTTAAAATCATGTACGCTGCCAAGACGCTAGTAATTTTGGATGCATTCAACCTGTCAATCATATCTGTACTACATAACGTGTGCACAACGAGCTATAAGGGCGGATCCAGCTATTTTAAAAAGGGGAGGGGGGTCCTAACCCAGGACAAAGGAAGGGGGGTGTTCAAGTTACATGTCCCCATTCAAATGCATTGATCGTCCAAAAAAAGGGGGGTTCCAACCACCGGAACACCCCCCCCCCCCTTCTGGATCCGCGCCTGTTCAGTGCAATAATAAAATCCTGCACCTGGAGTTGGGCTTTTTATATCTAAATTATAGTGCGGTTTTGGCTGCATCTTTTGAATGTCGCCGGAAAAAAAGAAAATAATGTTATGCTCCAGGAAGCAAATTTTCCCCGTAAAACACGTTTTTCTGTACACAATTAATTCGTAGTGCATTTCTTTTAGAACATAAAGGTAAATAAAAAAAATCTCACCTGCGCTTTCTCAATGAAATTTTTACAGTTTGTTGTACTACTTTTGGGACAAATTTTATCAAAATTATAGAAAACTTCATCGCCTCTAACTCAAAATATTGACAATTTTGTTTAGGGTGTCTTGAAATCTTTTGACAGCTTCCGAAGTGCTATTTTTTAACCTTTTTCAGCTGAACCAAATCACTACTTTCCTGTAAAATTCTGGACCCAACTTGTTTTACAGTGTAATTTCACCCCCTACTTACAATTTGAGGCATTAAACTCGAAGAAATAAATTTGGTAGGGGTATACAAATTATTGGCAAGTAACCCACTGTTAACCGTGACTAGGGACGAAAATCAAGGGACGACAATTGTGGTCTCGGACCATATACATGTATTCAAGTGTGAGGGTTTTTCTAAAATTTGTATCCAATGTGATTTTTACTCTTAATCAAAGATTTTATTCTTATTCATTAATGAAGCATTGGAATGTGACAGTTTGTACAAGTAATTTCAACTACAAGTTTTAATATTATTTCATTGCAATATAATTTATGCTTTTGTTAATTATTCTTATTTTCATTTATCCTGATAAATCTAAAATATTGTAACTGTTATTTCATTTAACTAAAAATGTAAATTAGTAATAATTTTGATTATTTTTTGTTGACAATGCACATTTCCGTAGTACTTTTTTTTATAAAGAAAATAGTTAAATTCATTCTTTACAAATGACCGGCAAAATAACGTATTTACTGTTTTGATAGAGCCAACTTAAAACCCCGTATATATATGCTATTGTGTCGGCTTTATTTCGCCATTTTAACCAAGGCTGATAAAATAGCATATTTTATTATTTTGCCGACGCCTGAAAATTAGCCAATGCCTAAAAAAAAATTATAAAAACAATTACCTCGATCTTCTTATACTGCAAGTAGCTTTTAGCATACTCAATTTGTTCTTCAAAATCTTCATTCCCTTGGATATTCAGTTTGCCATTATCAATTTTCCAATTCACCATTGTCACAGAGGTATAATATGTCGAAAACGAGCAGTTTGTTTGTCAGATGATTGATTCCAATATGATATAAAGATAAATATATATACTAATGTGGTTGGTGCACGTGACAGATGGACAAACATGTCAAATATCATACTTGATCATTCACACGGCTTTTCCCCACAGGTGGTATTAACAAGATCCGATGCACGTTTCAAGATCCTTTGTGTAATCATACACTGATAAATGTATCCGTGTCATCGATATAAAATAAACATTTAAGAAACAAACACTGTTTTGTTGTACAAGTTTCTTAGTAGGATTGGATAAATGCTATGTTTGTAACTCAGAAATTACAGTATTTAGACTACATCTAAAGTGCGTGTTGTCACTAGTACTAAGGTTCTTAAGGTCTCATCATTATATATTTTGATAGATGCATGTATAAGAAAAACATTAAAACGCTTTGACTGTCTTCCGATATTTCAATTTGAACATTGCTACCTGCTTTAAAATAACAAATTTCAAGTAAAATAAATATTGCACCATTTAACTTTTAAATGCATTTTTTTTAAATATTTGGGTAAACAAATGGTTTGTCCAGCAGTTTTTTCTATCAAAAGATGCCATAATTGATTTTATCTAGGCACTCAGTATACCACAATTTATTAAAATGATCATCCACAACAACAAATCATCTGTTTCTATCACAGTTTCATACTTTTGTCAGTTCTTTACGGATGCTTACTTTGCTGTTTCATAAACTGCATTACATCTTTTAACAGACGTCTCAAATAGCATTTTTTTAAAACAAAAATTAAAATGTAAAATGTAAAGCTATAAACTACATTCTAGGAGCAAACTTACACGATTTGATCGTGGAGGTCAATTAAAGTGTACACAAATGATATTAAATGTGTAACTTCAAACAATCTTTTTGAACATACAGTTTGTCAGTTCCAAAACGACCGGTTCCAAAACGTATGATTTTATGGTTGTATGCATGTAATAAGCAAACACCTTTTACGTATTTCATTTAGAATCTGTTAACATCTGTATTCAATTAAAGCATTTATAGGCAAATTCTAGGGAAGAGGATATACCAGATAGACCAGACCCCTTTATTGAATTATAAACATATAGACTTTTAATCTGATCCACTCAAACGTTAACTAGTTTGCGTCTCTCTAAAAACTTAGACCTCAACGCATTATACCGCTGTCACGCATTGGCATACGATACTGTTTTGAACCTGTATTTACAAGTTGATGAAAATTTGCATATAGGCTGTTTTGAACCTGATTAAATCAAATATGTAATGAAAAATATACCTTAATGTGCTACTTTTTGAGTAAAATGAGGTAGAAATTTTGTATATTTGCTCAGAATTCAGATTTGTGACCGTATTTTCGTTTTCGAGGAAATACGTAACTTTTGTGTTTTAAAGGATAAACACAAATTGTTTTTTGTTAAATAATCGGTAATTTCTGTATTTTATAAGTATCATTAAAATTATGCAATTTTTATTCAGAAAAAAACTCATATATATCAAATCTTCATGAATAGGGGAAAAACGTAATTTTTTGCTGCATGTTTATCAAAATTCAAAAAATTCCGCTATTTACAGTTTTATAAAATTTTGGTCACATAATCTCCTTGCAAAATAAAACAAATTGCCGTTTTTAAAAATAGGGCTCCATGCACTCGTTTTCAAATTAAATCAGATTGAATGACAAAAATCAGTCCAAAAATGCATCTTTTCCCGATATGTCATAGTTTGACGTCGCGAAAATAACATTTTACGTTAGCAACGGCTTTACCTCCCCTGTAACTGTATCCGTACAGAGAAAGTTTACCAAAAGTGCATCATTTTCTAACACATAGCATGGATGCCAACGGCTAAGCGCGCACATGTTTTGATCATTTGTTTCTTATATATATACGCTTGCAAAGTTAACATAAGCTTTGACAAACTATACACTCGCTAAAAATGCGTCTACAGTTTGTCCTTCATCGTTTGTTAGTACAAATGCTACATTTGTTTTTAACTTCAGCCTGATTAAACGATGTATTTGTACAGCTTTTGTAACAAGTCTGTTTACCAACACCATGTGCATGCATGCATTATTGAAAGTTCAAACAGGGTCAGTAAACGCTAATTAAACGCTGTACTTGTTTCTATACTGTTGTAGCGTTTAGCAAACGATAAAAAACGACACACAACGTTTAAAAAAATTTGGTTAGAAAGAAATGCACTCCAAGTTCGTATACGTGAGGTGCACGCATGATGAACGCTTCACACTCGTTAGACGCGCATTGCATAAGTTTGAAGCAAGTCGAAATATAAAAGTATACGCTTGGTAGAATCTATAACTCCAGAAAAATTTTATGCAGCAAACACATTTTCATCTTGCTCTAGCGTTGGTCAAGAGTATATCTGTTCGCTACACACACATAATAAGTACGTTACAAGGGCGTTGGAAAACGCTATATATATAAGTTTGAAACACGTTTAGGGAACGTTGTTTACGCGACAAGATCGTTTGACATATACTTTGACTTTTACTTGGACGAATGCAGGGCCTGTTTGTAACATATATATATACGCCTGTCGTAGTTTCAGCGCTCCATGAACAGAACGTACTATATAAAACGCACATGTGGCGTATTCAAAAGGTATTCTGACATTCATATTTAAAACGTACTCTAATATTCAACGAAACTTGCTCTGACATTTATAGGGCCATATGTCCGTGAATTTACAAGACCATATGGATACAGAAGTAGTACAAAAACCCATATATAATTACATGTCCGAGACACGCCGGAGGCACGGTACGACTGAGACACATCTCATACACATTCAAATGACTTTTTGCTATATGTATAGTTGCATCTACGTTAGAGACACGACAGACATAAACTATCATACGTTACTGGAACGCCCAAACGCTTATGTACGCTTCTAGTACGTCCTAAATACGAATATAGGTCGTTGTGCACTCGAAACAAATGTGATTGAAAAGTTGAATGTGTCCAACATTTTTAGCGTATGGTCAGTGTACATGTTATTTTTACCACGCCCAGCGTACGTCGTTGCTTTACGCTGATGTGTGACGCCACTATAACTTCATTTATTAAAGTTGTGAACATACCAAATTTGGAAACTTTACATCTTAAAGATATTTTACCAGTGCAACATTGAAAAGTTGCATATACAAGTTTCCGTGTTTGTTTTGTTATGCAGTGTACAGTTAAGCTGTCTCGTTCAGATCAAAATAGTTTTTATGGTCTCACCCCGACGGAGGGGGCATTAAGTTTTACATGTACGTTTGTCCGTACGTCCCAAAATATGTTTCCATTCTCTTACTTTAGTTTGCCCTCAACACAATGCTTATTACCTGAAACCATAGACTAAGTTTGAATTTTGAAACATTAAAAAACAGAAAGTAATTTGGGCCCCGCCGAATGTCGAACGCCATATAGTGTTCAATCTGTCCGTCCGTCTGTCCATTTGTCCGTCCGTCCGCCAGTAACAAATTGTGACCACTCTATATCTAAAGAACCGTTATGATTTCAAACTTTAAACTTGACATGTACAGTATATAAACTAACAACAGAGAGTGTGTCATAAGTTATGTACAACTTCCTACATGTACGTCAAGGGTCAATGTCATGGCTCCCATCTCAATGATATCTTGTTTTGTAAGTATTTATGATACACAACAGTGCTTTGATTTCATTTTAGCTCATTTTTAAAGTTGACCCATAACTGCTTCAATTCACCTTATATATGTTCTAATGGTATAGTTGTTCCATAATCAATCATATCAGTATTCTATATCATAAAGTTGCTTATATATATAGGCATATGCGGATCAATGGATGGAGGCCCTTCTGCGGAATACATTGTGTTGGCTATATAGGGGATCACTAATGCATGACAATCTGCAGCGATAGACTTTAAATCTACAGTGTTTGACTTTAAACCTACAGCCTAAGACTTTAAATCTACAGCAGTTGACCTCAAATCTCCAGCGCTTGCATTATATACAGCGTGACACATTATAGTGAGATGACCAGTTTCTCTGAAGCACAGAAGATACAGTGACAGATAATGTTCTTATTTCTAGATATCGTTTTGACTGAACAAACTTGATTGATATGGAGAAGAGAGAATATTATATTTTGGTTACAATGACATTACTGATATGCCTAACAGTAGCGGACCCAGAACCTTTTTTTAAGGAGTGGGTCAATTGACTGACCTAGGAATGCCCGCTCTAGTCATAGTCTATCGCTATAGATCTAAAGTCTTACGCTGAACATTTAAAATCATGCGTTGACTTTACATCTCCGGCGCTTGAATTTACATCTCCATCACTTGACTTTAAATCTCTGATTCATTGCATTGCACAAGGTTCTGTTTTTCTTTGACTGTTAACGACGTTTGTACATTAACTCCATTGGATGTTGGATGTGTACTGGATGATAATTTAGTCCAAGGTGCCTAATTTTACATTAGTTACTATCTGCTTTGAAGAAGCTGTCAGTAAATGCGAGTACTTTTAGATCTGTACTTACGTTTCTTTTAGTTGTTGGAATGTACAAGTATAAACCAAGCCACGTCGGACGTTTTGTTTTTGAAAAACGACATATTGTTAGAATCCTCAGTAAACACATGCCGGACCTTTATATTGTGAATATAAGAGAATACTGATATACTTTTTGGAATATGACACTTAATGTAAAATAAATGCATGATACATTAGCCATAATTATTTGTCTTTTGTTGAAGACGGTGTTTTCTAAATCTGTATTACTTTATGTTGCAGTCAATATAGCAAAGTATATTCCTTAAATCTTTTTGTATACCTATTTGCAACGAAAAGTTTTCAGGTACAAAAAAATGTAGCTCATTTTTTTTAAAGGAAATATGAGAAATGTGAAGGGAACTAAGTACTTTAGCAAGACATAGGTCACCGTACGACCTTCAACACTGAGCAAAGCCCATATTGAGTAGTCAGCTATAAAAGGCCTCGAAATGAAAATGTTAAACAATTCAAACGAGACAACTAACGGCCTAATTTATATATATAAACAATGAAATGACTAGATTGTTTACACACAAATTAATTTAAGTAAAGAAATTGAGTGAACTCTTTCACAATTCATTGTTAAAACAAGGCGCGAGATAGATCCAACTGGTTTGAAAGAGTTGAGTAATTTCAGAACTTAACCGGATGGAATAAATTACTATAGATATACAATTTCTATTGGAAGTTAATCTTCTATGGTTCTTGTGATATGCAATAACTTGTGTTTATTAGAAATATAAATTGATCTCATTTTATCGTTTAACACATCTACAGGAAATAAAGCATCTGTTTTTATTGACATGCTGACATCCGTGATTTTGTCTGTAGTTCAGCGTTGAACCCTGCAATTGATTATATATACTAATAATTAAATGATTATGTTGTTAGATATATTAGAACTTCACGTCTGGACGACTATACTGATAAAATCACCTAAATACACAAATTAAGATATGTATGTTCCGAAGGATATCAATAATACAAGCATATTAGCGTTTATCATAATCTAACTAAATAATAATACAATAAATTACAAAATCATATTTTTAAATTTGAGAAGAAAAATAAAACTACATGCAATGCATTCAAATTGAATCCCTTCAAATTTAAAACTATTGAAATTTGAATATTTATTTTCAATGCTTTAGTGATGAATAAAACCTTTTGAAAAACATTATTCACTGTATTTTTCCAAAGTAGGAAATTTAACCTTATACTTGTAAAATAAAATGATCACACTTTAATTACTTGGATGGATATACAAATTAGTCAGTATTTGAATTTTGAAAAGGAATGACACTAGCGGAAGTCGATATTTATAAGAGGGACTGTCACAGTCAAACTCAAAGTTCGAAAATAAACCGATAACGCCATGGCTAAAAAAGAAAACCACAAACAGACAGATAATATACTGATTTAAATGGAAAAAATGTAGTAGGTCTGTTAAGTGAGTTTCAACAAAAGAAAGATGTCTTACAATTTAAACATTTATAAATAATAGCTGCACCACCTATCAATTAAACCTTGAAGTCCCCCCTCAAAAAAAAATAGCCCAAGTCATAAAATGTCTGAAATTTTAATCTTAGATTCAGATATTGTCTTCATCATAACTTACGATCATATTAAACTAAGAATAGAAATATGGTCACTTTGGTTTTCTTTCGACCGACAGTACAACTCTTGTTAAGTGGTTTGTCTATTTGACTGTGCCGGATGTATAAGTACACAACCACGTCCGATCAGAATCTGTATTTAAGGACCGACATAAAGTGGTTGTTTTGTAATCCTGATTATGCCTGCTCTCTTGTCGGATTATTGTCTGTTTGGCACATTCCCGAATTCCATTCTCAATTTTAATATTTGCCACTGAACTTTATGAAACCAACAATCAATCAGTCCGTATAAATCATAAACATGCTTCTATACCAAGGCGTCATTAAAGTTTATGGAAGTCTTAAAACGTTAATCTCAAAATGTATCTTAATGTTAATTAAAACATATTAAGTCCCTTTAGAAGTATATTAACTAGTTTATGAAAAAAAGAAATATTTCCAAACATGTTCTCTGAATATTGTCTTTTGATCATAATATGACGGTTTGACAAATTTATCGATGTCCAACTTTTTTACAATAGACTGCACTTAAATATTACCGACATCTACGACGGAATGAATGAATGTCAAATCTCTGTTCCGCGACAAAATGACGCAGGTTCTACATAATTGTACAAAAATGTTTTTACAGTTTTATACATTGTACCTATATTTCGATTGTGTTTGATATACCAGTAGCATTAACATTTTATATACTATTTTAAGTGACATGGGGCCTCAGCCACTCCGTAAAAGGATACCGTATATGAAGCAACCAATTTTAAGTGGCATGGGGCCTCGGCCACTCCGTAACAGGATACCGTATATGAAGCAACCAATGTTCATCAGTTTGACCAAAGCTTAAAAAATAAATCTGTATTTTATGTTCCATTTATCTTGTTGACAATGGTTGATATTGACCTGAATTTTGGTTTCAAGAGTATATTATTTAATATATTAAGTGGCACGATTGACCGTGAATGTGGTGTTTAACCGTACCAATGAAAGGAGATAGATCCGATGTTAACGTCATTGAGACAAAAACCCAACGACACAACAAGACATTTGAAGGATTATCAGTACGTCTGTGAAAAACTAAGTGGATAAAGATTCATCGGCATTTTTCATGTGTTTATTTATGGATATATAAACTTCAATATTTCATTTGAAAAACTTGTGAGTTAAAGGAGATCATGGTGATATGAGATATTTGTGAGTTAAAAAACGACAAAGGGTATCTAGAAAATACAGCGCTATCCAAACATAGTGCCTAGCTATAACATACCAATCATAGTCCAAATGAAGTAGATGTATGCAGCCATAAGGCCTTTGTATAAAAGTGACACCTAAAATCCACGTATTCCAACATCAATCCGAATTCCGATAGCAATCAATCTTATTCGGAAGACTCCGTATACATATTATAAGTATTTTATTGTAATTATATTAAAAAATATTGATCACATGATGCTAGTTTTACTAGACTTGCAATTGCTTCAAATCAATCCGACATTAATTTAACGATTTTTGTATTATATGCTAGTGATGAATGTATAACATTTATGAAAGGGTTTAAGCATTATAGCATTAGGCCCGTCATCATCACGGATTTACCTATATCAATTTATTTTGATTTTGTCGTTGTCAATTATAGATCTGCAATATTTTTATGCTTTTTATGAGCTATTATTGGTTTGCGTGAAAATATTTCGTTGCAAACTGCATCCTGTATTAGTAGATCCCAATGTTTACTAATGCATTGTTTTAATTTATGAATGCCTGGATTAAATTTCGTTGCCAATACTAAAGGAATTTCCTTTGTGTTTGTTTGGCCTTTTTTCTGATTAAATCAGATCTATTATATGATAATGCCTCAGTTATTTTTCTATTTCAATCTCCGAAAACATAAACCTCTAACGAAAACATAAACCTCTAACGAAAACATAAACCGGACGTGGCAAGCTATATGTGTTCATCCACAACAACAAAAAAAGACACCAGGTATACCCAACAGTATACACAGAACTGAGTGTTTCTACAAATGTAAGTTGTGAATACAACAAAAACAACAAATGTAGCATTCAGGACCAACTTATATAAATACCAAAATTAACACAGTATGACATATGCATGTAAACCCTACATGATTATAAGTTTATTGACTTATGAGACACACATATATAGATTTTGCGGCATTAAATTTGTTTATGTTTTGGCTGCCATCGGTACAATATGAAAATAAGAAGATGGGGTATGATTGCAAATGAGAATTTCCACCAGAGACCAAACAGTTCAAGAGTAAGCAACATTTGCTATAGGTCACACAATGGCATTCAACAATGAGCAAACTAAAATCGTACAGCAAACTGTAAAAGGCTTAGAAGGAACAAATGTAATGCAATTCCAAAGGGAAGTTCATCTTACAAAGTTTCGATCTGTCATTTTGTCAATTGTCTTTATTCTACTTTTCATAATTCAGCGACTATAAAAACACTTCATACTTATTCTGTGAAATTCATATTAATTATAACCAATGAAAATACATATTTGGTATACGAGATTCGTTCCATGCAGGTATAATATATATTTATATATACATGCCCATCAAAACGAGTTTCTCTTATGAGGTAACAAGTATGATTGACACCTTACTTTTTCGGCAACTGTTTAATTCTCGTTTTTGTTTTTGTTTTGTTTTTTTTTAAATTATTTAGTTAATTTAGCAGACATTCCTATTCTTTACGATTAAATACTGAGACCCTTACACTGAAATCAATCAAAAATCAAAGTACTGAAGTACTGAACATCGGATGACCGCAAGTTCTTGTGGATAATCCGACAAGCACTTGTCTCAGAAAAAAACTCACGTCTCTATACCTGAAAGTGATGTAAATGATCAGATATAAAAAAAAATATGAGACAAGTTCGTGCATGGATGATAAATAAATGACAGGGAATTCAACCTCACCGTAATGACTACTATAGTGTAGTGATACAAATCAGTATACTCTTAGACTGGTTTATTGTTATATTAATAATTGTACATTACAGTTACATGTATATATTATTTTCATGTTTTGTATAACATTCTATTCTACTTTATCAATAATAGTGCAACTACCTGTGCAAGTGCATGGTGGACACTGTTCTGTAATAATTCCGATTTTTCTTATAGAATGGATTTGAGTAGGGCCGAGAAAAAAAGAATTTGAGTTTCCTGTAACCCGATCGACCCTAGGTTTTTTTAAGCCCCGACCCTAATTTTTTTTATTGGATCTTCAAAAAAAAAAAAAAAATATCAACCGACCCTGTTTTTTTACAAAGGCTTCTGTTAATCGACATAATAATTTATCTAACTTGCTTCTACTAACACAGAAAGTCAGTAAAACATTTTATTAATGTGAAAAGGTATTCCAATAGATTAAAATCCAAGAAACTTGCACAGCAGCAATCGTAACTACTCGGCCATTCTCGCTACGCAGTACAGTAGTTATTTCTTCGTGCAACCAGAAAGGCCGAGTTGTTCCGACTGGCACAGCAGGTGCTTCAAAAACATTGCAAATGACCGACTTCCAGTTTTTGAAACTAATTACGGACTCGGACTTGGGAAAACCATGATAATTTTCCGGATTTCGTTTACAATGTCGTATTTTACCCGCAAACACTGTTTAATTATCCATGCAGTTATCGTTCCTTGAGTTGCAAACGTTCATGATATATTTTTCCGCAAGCGTGTGCATAGATATTTATGATTTTTTTACAACAAAACATTTTAATATTATTAATTTATCTTCTTAAAAGTATTTGGTGAGTATTCCAAAACGAATATTACGTAATGGAAATCTAGGCGATAGCAATACACCGGAGTGCCCTTAAGGTCATCCGCTGTAAACATAATACGTGATACAGTTATTTCAAATAAAAATTCAAGATATGCAATGTTACTTAATGGCCAAGGTGCCTGATTATAGACGTAATAGTCGAATGACTTAAAATATTTATGACTGAAATCGATTTGATGAGTTGCGGAAATGATTATATAGAATATAATACTAGATAAAATTGAGAATGAAAATGGGAAAGTAGTCAAAAAGACAACAACTCGACAAAGAACAGGTCTGGACTGCCAAAGGCCATGCACCAATGAGTCTTCATCACATCGAGAAAATTCAAAACACATAGGCAACATCACGGTTTAGAGACTTATTAAAGTTCCTAAGCCCAATTTGTAGTCTGAATTCTTAGTTTTCGTATTTTTATTTGATATAGTCGTGCTGATCATATATTAAAGGTGTACAGTATTCTCTGCTTTCAAAATCTTTCTTTTTGGATCCTTGTTTTCTCACTGCAGCATTTTAGGAAGATTGTGTTGAATATTTTGACATATATATAGTACTAGTATTTGATACATTAACCCACTTGAAATTCTATGATTTTGTTTATATATTTAGGATATGGATGGTTATAATAAATTTAAAAAATCAGCTCTAAGAAATGAAATTATTATTCGATTTTATCTCTTAGTCTGTATGTCACCCGTATCTGTATATTATGACCTGATGGCGTTTTTTGGAAATCATGCTAATAATAATAATAATATAAAACATTTAGTCTAAAAACTACACACGAAAAGGAGAAGCTGTTTTTTTTTTTAAACTTGAAATCATACAGGAAAACCAACGGTCTAATACATATAAATATTGAGTAACAAGAAACAATATACATGTATGATTCAGAACAACAAACGACAACCACTGAACAATATGCTTCCGACTTCTTACATTTGGTCTCTGGTGAAGAGTTGACTTATTGCCAATCATGCAACATCTTCTGTTGTTTCTATTTTACAGATTCTTGAAGACTAATTGTTGAATCTATATGTCTTTTTTTGTTTGTCCATCGATTGCTGATTTTTTTTGCATTTCTATATCAACAGTGTCTTTATCTAGATAACAAGTCGCAATTCTGAATCTTTTATCCTATGCAACAATATTTTACGTTTTCACACCTGGCAAAGGCTGTTATAAATAGCTAGATTTATTACAAACCACTAGTAACAACGAAATTATGCATATTAATATAAAACATTGCTCTCGTTCTTTCGGGGATGGTGAAAGGGACCATTCATTGGCATCAAGATCACCTGAGAGAACCTCGGGGGGGGGGGGGACTTCAATTTTGTTTTTGGTAGGGGTGAGTAGCTGGGACATCGAGTACCCCACCCTTTTCATATTTTTTGTTTATCAAAAATATATACCTACCTTGTTATATATCAATTAACAAAAATAAGACCTATAGATATATTTGAATATTTTTCATCTTCTGGTACATTAGTATAATTTTTTTTGTCCTGTCCCGCTCATCATCACGTTCATTGTTATTAAGCAACGTAGTAGCGCAATAATATAACCTTCCTTTTCAATAAATTCGTCTAATTTTAAACACTATCTTCTTATTGCCCCCTTTAATATAAAAGACATTCAATTCCAAAATACAATACATGTAAAAGACGTTTGGTCAGATCATAGATGGTATAACATCTATGATCAGATAAATTTAATATCACCCTAGAGAGTAATACTTTCACTGATTTTAACATCACTGTGCTTAAACGGCCGTGGGTAACTTAAGTTACCCACAGCCCAAGATGGAACCGCCTGGCTTCGGTTAGGAAGTTTGCTCCTATATAATTACAATACCATGCATACAAAAGAAATGTTCAGTAATTAAAAAGTTATATAAATCTTTTAGGGAAACTTTGCAATGTAAAACGTGGTTTGTTACTACAAAATAAACGATTACAGCACGATTTTCCAAAACACTTATGATGTCCGTAACTTCAAAACATTTTGTCCGTAACTTTTTTCCTTGTACCAATAGGGACGTCCGTAACTTTAGCATGTTGTCGGTAACTTTCAAAGAATCTTTATTCGTAGATGTAATTATAAAAAAAAATCGAACTTCTAGGAATATTCAAACGGGAAGTCCTTTATAGAATGTCAAAGCCAAAAGTTAACACACCAAACGAATGGAAAACAACGGTCATATTCCTGCCTTGGTACAGGCATTAAAAAGTAAAATTACAAAAAGGAAAGTCCCTTATAAAATGGAAAAATCCAAAGCTCAACCGAATGGATAACAACTGCCATTTTTCCTGACTTGGTACAGGCATTTTCTTATGTAGACAATTGTACGGCAAAATTAATGAATCTTACATTCTACTGGCTTTATAGATTGTTAACTGCTTAGTTTTAGATGATAAATCATGACATGCAGGTTATAAATCACACCATTTCCAACTGTAGAAATTACATTAATAGTGAACATATGAAAATGACCTTAGGAGAACAAGTTCGGAGGTCAATCCTTAGCAGAAATACATAGATGAATCAGTCCAAAACTCTCAAGAAGATGTGTTTGATTTGATACCCTATCTTATTAAATCCCTGAGGTCAGTGAAACTTTTAGAATATTTTTAATCTACTTTTTTTGCTATAATAAACTAAATCCTGTTCAACAATATAGCTTTCCATCTATTCCTAGATATTGGCACTTTTTTTTCTCACAATCAACAACACATCACACTAGATATAGTGAAGAGACCATACTATTTTGGCTAACAATTCAGAAATTATTTAAGGAAAGGATATCAATTTTTCCGCGGCTATACCGACCAAGGACTCATCAGTGAACAATCTATAAAGCTAGAAGAATGTTAGATAAATTTCGCCGTACCGTAAGATCCTGTTTTATCCCGGGAATATTTTTTTTTAAAATTTAACGGAAAATCCGCGACACTCTGGTTTGCTTTTTCTCTTGTTTAGTTTGAAGCATATTGTTATTGTATAAATCTATGTAATAATATAAGGGGTTTGATAGTGTTTATTGTCCTTTAAGTGTTGAAATTGTTAATTTTTACAATTTTGAAAAAAAATTAACCACATCCGAAAATAAAGTTACGGACAGTCTGATTATTTTTTACTTATAAGTTACGGACATCTTATGCATTTTTCAAAAGTTAGCCTTGCGCTAAAATGAAGTCAAAATTAACAAATTTGAAGTGATGGTAAGTGATTTCTTTATTCCAAAGTCCTATCAATATTGACATAGATCATGAAAAACGTTGCAAAAAGTAGATTTCGTATCAACTATCATCTCAACAAGTTTAGAGTCCGCCATCTTGGGCTGTGGGTAACTTAAGTTACCCACGGCCGTTTTAGCACAGTGAACATGTTCAATAATAATTAAAAACTAATTAAAAGTTACATTGCCGTTCTCTCTTCAAGGACACTGTCATAATGGAATTTCTCTAAATTATTGTTATCATGTTTTAGTATACAAACCCTTTAATGTTAAATAGGTGCAAATGTCAAAATGGTTGGATTTATTGCATCTATCACTGGCATCAGTGGAAAAACCACATCAGAATAAATAGAGTTTAATTGGTTTGACAAATAACTGATGCATTTACGACTGTGGTTTAACCGCATCAAAAATAAATACGGACATCTGATTAATTTCAGATACTTATGATATAATCAAGCAAGTGATAATATCAACCTATAGGTATATTGAATCTGAATTTCTCACCCTTTTCATATATCATAGAGCATGTAAAAGTGACCTATTACAGCGGCTCATCCCTACCACTAATTATATAGAGAATAGAACAATATATAATGATGTTTTTTGCATAGGGAAATTTTATACAGTCTTGTTAAAAATTGTTTGTTATTTTTAACATCGCATTTGAAAAAAAAAGAAGAATTTCATGTGTTTTTTAATCGGCATATATAACATTATTTGTGTGACCAAAATTTTATTTTTCTGTTAATTTTGAATGAAACATGTGGCATGCTTAAATCCGAAAGAACTTCAAAACCTAACAGTCAAGTAACATTTACAGATCTGAAAGTAAATACGCTGTTATGTAAATATTTTTATCAGATATTAATGTCCAGGATCTCTGCATGGTTAAAGTCTAATTAGATGAAATTCCAACGGTAAAGATAATTTGTTAAATGTAACACGATATCCTTTCAAGTCAGTGCGAATTCTTTTGAACTGTGAAGTAAATCAATGTGATAAATCGCACACCCTAGTAGAAAACTTGGAGCCGGAAAACGCGCGCTTTCTTTTTTTAAATGAGAGTTGTGTTCAATCAAAAGTGTTATTTTGAAATTTTTCATTTCAAATTATTCTTAATTACGATGGTTTGCATAAAACTATCAACAGCACCAAGCTTAGACAATCAATTCCAACAAAATGACAATATATATGGAGAAGAGGTAAGCATGTTTAACTTTAATTTGATCTTTCAAAGTTTATAAGTAGTCGGGAATGACTTTTCCAATTAAAAAAAAAGAAGTGGTTCATATTCTAATTCGTGGTCAGTTAAAAAAGAAGAATATTATTATCGAAAACGATATCTATTTTATGAATTAAGAGTTAATCAAAATGTGTTTCCTACATGCAGATTCTAATTTGATGTTTAAACTATCCAATGTGTTAAAAGATCTTAAAAGGACGTTGTGAGGTAAACTTGACTGACCGCATTATAGACTGAAGCTTAATGTCATGTGTCTCATGATTTGTTTACTTATATAAATACTGTTTATTAACTTTTTATTTATTGAATATTTATTCATGCCCCACCTACGATAGTAGAGGGGCATTATGTTTTCTGGTCTGTGGCTCCGTCCATTCGTTCGTTCGTCCATTCGTTCGTTCGTTCGTTCGTCCACAGGTTAAAGTTTTTGATCAAGGTACTTTTTGATGAAGCTGAAGTCCAATCAACTTGAAACTTAAAATTGAGAATGGAAATGGGGAATGTGACAAAGAGACAACAACCCGACCGTAGAAAAAAAACAACAGCAGAAGGTCACCAACAGGTCTTCAATGTAGCGAGAAATTCCCGCACATTAGTTCACTTGTTGCTTATGATATGATCTTTCTAATTTTAAAGCCAAATTAGACTTTTGAGCCCAATTTTACGGTCCACTGAACATAGAAAATGAAAGTGTGAGTTTCAGGTTAAAGTTTTTGGTCAAGGTTGTTTTTGATGAGGATGTAGTCTAATCCACTTGAAACTTAGTACACTTGATGCTTATGATTATGACCTTTTTAATTCTAAAGCCAAATTAAATTTTTGACCCAATTTCACGGTCCATGGAACATGGAAAATAATAGTGCCAGTGGGGCATCCGTGTACTTTGGACACATTCTTGTTTTTTTATGTTTGAACTAACCGATAAGAACAACAGAAACATTGGAAATTCTAAAATAGTTTCTGGTGTGTTATAGAACTCACAATTAATATATATCTTTAGGAAAATATGTTTAAAATTAGCTCAAATTGCCGCAATGAGCTATATGATTATAATTCTTGATTATTGCTAATCGAATATGCATGTTTGGGTGTGTTACGTTTGTACGGAATTAGAAATTAACGGACATTATATTTTCGCGAGAGAAAAATAGAGTTGCGTGAGTTTTACAGATAAATTTAAAAAGAATGTAAATGCAACTCGTATTAGACCTTTTACTGAGCCGATTCTGATTAAAACCACAAAGATATTTTACCTTACAGTGTGTAAATGTCAAATATATACTATACATGCTATATAGATATAGAAAAATGTGGTATGAGTGCCAATGAGACAACTCTCCATCCAAACAACAATTTAAAAATAAAAAAAGGTAAACTATTATAGGTCAATGTACGGTCTTCAACACGGAGCCTCTGCTCACACAAAACAACAAGCTATAAGGGGCCCCAAATGGTCTTTTGTGGATAGTTGTCTCATTGCCAATCATACCACATCTTCTTTTTTATATAGTGTAAAACCATTCAAACGGGAAAACCTACGTTGTCTATATAAAAAAACGAGAAACGAGAAACACGTATAAATTACATAAACGAACGAGAACTACTGTACATCAGATTCCTGACTTACACAGCTACTATTGCATAGGTACTTTTTCTTTACTTTAAATCTGTAGTACTTGAAATTTACTTTTAATATTTAGTACTATTTCTTTACTTTAGAATTATTGTAATATTTAGGTACTTTTATTTTTCAGTACTTGAGTAGAATACAATGACATACAGACTTAGAGCGATAAAGAGTTACTCTCAGGTCCGTTCTTAGTGTCTTTATGTTGTCGGAATGTACAAGTACTCAGCCACGTTAACTCTGTGTTTTTGTTTAATGTTTTTCTACTTGTATCCATCTCAAAAGTTAAGCCTCATTCAACTGATTGTTATTATAGTTCATTCCCTATGTTGTACTGTTACACTACTGTCCACTGTCTCGAGTTAGGGAGCGGATCCCGCTAACATATTTAATTCAGTGTTTGTCGTTTGTTGATATATTTGTTATTCTCGACTCCTAGTTCTCGACTCCTAAGTCGAGATTAAGAATTGAACGATGCACTGTTAGGGCGTGAATTTGTCATGCTACCTGATTGGAAGATATTACGAGACGTGAATAATCAAAGTTTATTGATTGGTTAGGACAATCCAAACTAAGTAAATGTCCTTCAATCTCGTAGAGTATCGGATTTGTCCTCTCTATTTTAGCAATTAGATTTTACACAGGTAACCTTTATCTATAAAAAGTCGAATCTTCTTGATTAAAAAACAACGTTAAACGATACTACTTCATAACGTGTGACTTCACGTGTGTGGTAAAATTTGTTGATTGATGCACGTGGCTATTCTAGTAAAGGAATTAATCTACAAAGCGAGAGCACTTTCCATTTTTATAAGCTAAGAGTCGAATAGCCTTTTCAAAAGGCTAACGCTTGTTCATTTTGTTGTTCATTTATTCTTTTTCCTGGAGAAGTGTAAACCCTAGTTTCGTCATAATTTTTAAATTTAGTAATAAAACATTCAGAAATATACACTTCAAGTCAAATATTAATGGATAATTAATATTAATAAAAAAAAATGATTTCTCGTATGCAATAATACCTTTGCCATTGATCTGTTTACACCTTATATACTAGTAGAACATTAGTATTTTTCTATCATAGATACAGATTACACAGAAAAGGAAAAGAAAACAAAATGGACAGGACAAAACCAGACCTGAATTAAAAAAGCAGAAGAAAGGCAAAAAAGGTACGCTATTGTACAGTTGTTGTTACAGTGTCATTTGGAGGAGCAATGACGATTTTGTTCAATGTCGTTACCGGTGGCAATCATTACCACTGTTTGTTATTACAAAAAAAAACCGGACATATTTTAGTTTGTTTGAATATTCAAAATATTCATAGGGGGAGGGGGTTGACATATGGTATATTGTTTATAGAATTGTTCTAGTTCAACTGATTTAAAAGTATTTTTAATAAGTAAGTCAAACGCGTTGTCTTTGCTTGCTCATATTACTGTGAAAACTAAACATTTTTCTTCATTTCAAATCAAATATTTTTCATTTGAGCAAAACATCTGGACGTTTTATCAGCAAACTCAACATGGAATTGGTAATTGACTACTTTTAGTCTTTATACAGTTCACACAGAGAGGATGTAATCTCATACTCCCTACACTGTGTAAAAACTTGGTGTCACACCAGGAAACTTCAGCAACTTTCTCCAAATCTTGGGAGGAAATTGGGAGAAACTTGGAGTAATTCCTCCCTAAAACTCCTGAATTGTTTATTACCTTGGTGTAGTTTCTCCCAACACCATGATTTTTATTGCTATGTTAACCTTTGAAGTGTGCCAGTAGTTGATGACTACAATAAACATTTCTTGTGTTTCCTGTCATTAAATGACAGTCACAAAAATGATGAAAAGTGTGAGATTTGTTAAATTTAATTAAAGAATCCTGCACAACTTATTTAAAAATATTTATCAAAAATATGCATTTGTTCTGACAGTGTTGATTTTTCATACCTAAGGAACATATTTAAAACAAACAAAAAACATCTGTAAGTGGAGTATAATTAATAGAAAATAAAGACATATATTTTAATTGAATTTATTGATTTTTTTTTATAAATTTAAATAATAAATGAAGATTATATCAGTATATAAAATATAATAGGTATGAAATTTATCTACATTATTTTATTTTATTCATTTTTTTTGTATCATAACTTCTTTTTTTTTTAAACCATGTATATATTAAATTTGCGAAAGCAAATTTACAGATCTAACATTGTTGGGTTGATTTTTAGACGAGTTGTATATTAATATCTATACATCTATATGTTTAAAATGATATTAATACAACTTATTGTTGATATCAAGTTGCCATTCTTAATTATGAGATTTTGAAAGAACATAAATAATTTTCCAATCTAAAAATACTTTTTCTATATAATTTTTTTAAATCATTTCATTATTTTTTTTTTTATAGTTTTCAGAAATAAAACTAAATAGGAAATGGTTGAAATATGAAGAAGTGAGAGAATAGTTGACATGTAATTATAAGTCACTGTCAAACCATGTAGTCATGCTTTGTTGATTTTTATTACTTTAACCTGCAATCAACAGGTCATAAAACCCTCCCAGATGGGAGTAATTACTTTGTGTTTTTTGGGAGGGAAAATCTGTGTTTCACAGTGTGACACTGTGTTTCACCAGAATCAGTGTTGGGAGTATGAGATTACATCCTCTCTGTGTGTACTGTAATATTTATTTGTTTTTCTTTGACCATCAACCAACAACATTTAAAGTCGAAATCAATCGTTTTTTTTTGTATTTTTAGGAAATACGAAGAACATGACAACTAGACGCACCATATATAGCTCATATGTATATGGGTATATATGTCAAAAGAAACAGATATTTTATTTTATAATACAGGAATTAAAAGAAATCATTTTCTTTTTTGAGTTGATTTGTTATTTACATGAGTTATCATATTTGTTGTGGCTATTTTACCTAGCAGTTGAACAACATATGGTTTCAACAGCAACAGTACAATTATGTTTTATTCAAAATAGTGTGCATGCTTTAATATGTAATTTTTTACCTGTGCTGTACTGACATTAAACAGTTTTTAGTTATGTTTTCTCTTGAAAAATAATTGATTTCTATCTCGTTTACTTTCCTTTAATTTGATGGATTCACGAATACGTGATAGCCACGAATACGTGATAGCGTGATCACCCCGAGTGCGAGAGGTCCTAGGTTGAAACCCGGCTGGATGAAAACAGAGATTTTATAATTTGTATTTGTTGCTTCTCCGATTAGCACGCAGCATGAAGGAGTTTGATTAAAGGATTGATTGGCTCGAAGTGATAATGCTATGTCCGTGTCGGTGGACTGTTATCTTATGAACAACATGACGGTTGTCACATGTGAAGCAGTATTTTCTTCCCTTTCGGAGTTGCCGAGATCACCCCCAGCTTTTGGTGGGATTCGTGTTGCTTGTAGGTTTTAATTTCTTTGACGTTTTTTCTTCACTATTGTTTGTCTTTTCTTTTGTAGCCATGGCGTTAGTTTACTTTCGATTTATGAGTTTGAATGTCCCTCTGGTATCTTTTACTCCTCCTTTATGAATTAGCTTGTTAAGAATCCGACTCAGCGTGTGGTTCAAGTGAAAAGTAAAAGTTATTTTTCATGTTACCTTAACTTGTTCTTGTCCTGAATATGCATATTTATTTACCGCTGGACAGTGCGAAGCCAACATAATCACCAAGATTCCTCTTTTATTTCGTATTTTTAATGTTGCAAAGTCATTTAAAGACTTGTACATGTACATTAGTTAGTGTTAAGTATGACCTTCAAATCTAAGGCCCGCTATCTAACTTTGCAAAATAATTTAAAGCAGTATTTTCACTAGCTTGACTTGTTTGCAATAAAAAAAACTCAGTCAAAAAGTGCATTAAGAATCACACCGCTTTTCCATGCTTCACCTGATAAATGTTCGTCATTTTTATATTCAAGATTGGCGTTTTTAGACGGAAGGTAAATCTTTGCAAAATGCTGTAGAAATGGATAAATACACATAATGGGGATATTTCCCCATTCTGTGTATATTGTTTATTTCTTCGACATAGAAAATGACCAATTACACAGCCTGTTTTAAAGATTATTTTCATGTGGGGAAATTTCCCCACTATTGTTTAGTGTTCACGTATGTGTTGTCTTCCTGTATGGATGTTTCCCACTACTTGTAATTTAATGGGGAAATTTCCCCATTTCGTATTCCTTTATCACCATATTGAAAGTCATATTTAATGTGGGGATATTTCCCCACTTTATTCATGATGTTAATTACAATTACTTACACACTTCTTAAACTTAAAATTATATTTGAAGAAAAGTGGGGATATTTCCCCAATCTGAAGGTCTTTTTTTATGGGGATATTTCCCCAGTCTAAAGGTCTTTTTATTCCGGGGATATTTTCCCATTTTCAATAATTCATTATGAGCATAGATGAGGAATAATTTCAATATTTACATTTAATGTATGTTATAGCAAGGAGTTTCATCATTCTTTGTTCCTGCATGAATATAAAGTTAACATGAGGTGTTATTCTGGATAAATGTTCACTAATTTTTAGCAACTGAATCGCCTTGCCTTCTTCAAACAAAGATGTTTTTTTACAATAAACGTTGACAATCTTTTTGTTTACCGAATTTGAAACCACACTAAAAAGAGAATAAAATAGATATTCTCTTTTTCAAATAGAACGCGTTACAGTTTTTTTTTTCTCAAATAAGAAAGGAAATATTTGTTAAATACTTACTAGAGTAGTGATGAGATTATTAAAGACATAAAATTTCTCCTTATGTTTATTTCGGTAAATTTGAATGTGCACCAATCGTGTCTCCTTTAATAACAGACTTGTTATATTTGTTATTCTCGTGGGATTTTATCTGATGCTTGGTCTGTTTCTGTGTGTGTTACATTTCAGTGTTGTGTCGTTGTTCTCCTTTTATATTTACATGATTTAATGCGTTTCCCTCGGTTTTAGTTTGTTACCCCGATTTTGTTTTTTGTCCATGGAATTATGAGTTTTGAACAGCGGTATATAGTTATCAAAGGTACCAGGATTATAATTTAATACGCCAGACGCGCGTTTCGTCTACATAAGACTCATCAGTGACGCTCAGATCAAAACAGTTAAAAAGCCAAACAAATACTACTGTTGCCTTTATTTGTTCCTTTCTTGTTATGCATCAGTTATTGCAGAACTCATTTAAGACCCGTCTTAATTTCATTAAATTGTTAAATTTACTAAAACTTACCGTTTTTTCTTCAATTATAATTTCTAAATGTACTGCCAAAATTGATCCAACGGAACTAACATTAGCAAAATCTAATATTAACGGCAATACGTTTCATTTTCTAGATTTAAACAAAGTAGTTTAAAAGAAACGCTACATAAAAAGTCGTGAAAAAAGGGACGATTTCTCTTTTCAATTGGGTTTATACATTATTTTTACATGAGAAAATGCCTGTTCCATGATATGGAATATGATAGTTGTTGTCAATTCGTTTGATTTGTTTGAGCTTTGATTTAGCAATTTGATAAGGCACTATTCGTTTTGTATTTTCCTCGGAGGTGTTTGTTTTGTGATTTTACTTTGTACTGGTTAATTACTGAGTCAGGGATTTCGTTTTCAGAAATAACTTCAAACCTTTCTTATATTATTCAAAAGATATCATTATTTTTTCAGACGGAATAGTGCATTCTATTATTTTTACGATAATGCTGTTTACAGAGCCCTCAAATTTATATACCAACAGGGTAAACTGATCAATCCGTTTAATAAAGAAATCATATCAAGTTACTATTTAACACTGCAATTATATATTTGAGGTATGTTTTTTTTTATTCGTATAGATATTGATGTTGATTTAAATTTAAACCATACTAATTATATATTCATACACAAATGATTTTCCACGGTTCTACAATCCGTCGATACCTATATCTGCATTGCACACGTTAATGTTTTTCTCTGACTGCTAATGACGCCTTCAAACTGAATCTACTGGATGTTGGATGTGTACTGATCGATATTTCAATCGTAGATCCATGATGTCTTTCATTTGTTGTAACTTTTGTCTTTTGTTATTAGAGATGAGTAAAAAGCCTGCCAAACCGATCCCTCTTTTTAAAAGATGTATTTCTGCGTTGTATCGAGCTGATGAGTTAAGTCGTTTTCAACTGATTTTTGTATAATTTTTTCTCATATTGTGTTGCAATACCACTGTCAAGTAAGGGTTGAGGGTAAACTAATAACTTACAAGTTTAACACCGACTCATTCGCCAGAAGCCTGTATCTCTATGGATTAAGTTGCTTTGTGTTTGTCATATTTTGTCTTTGAAAATTGTAGTAAGTTTATGCCATTAGTTTTGTCAATTAAATTGCTGTATATTTTGGATTTTGGGGCCTTTTAAAGCCTTTTTTAATATACATGGCTTTATTGTTGAAGGCTGTATGGTTGCCTTTAATGATTTACATTCCCTTTATTTGAACTTAGGATAGTTGGCTTATTGGCATTCATTCTAAATCTCAACATTATTTTTATTTTTACTTCAAGGAAAATAAAAAGTCGTTATTCATCGACTTTATAAAGAAAAATACTTCAATATTTTATTGACCAACGCAGTTTCATTATATAATACACACACTGTTTAATATTAATATACACACGTACTACACAATCTATGTATTGATTGGACATCTATTTCTAAGCATTTTGACACAATAATAACAAAGCCATAAAAGGTTATTCTTTCACGTTTTGTAAAGTCTGTTTAAATTTTTGTACTAGCCAGATATGGCTTGATTTCTTTCTCTAAAAACTGACAATTACCAACAAAGCAGCAACCTGTACTTTCATCTCTGGCTACAACCTTGAATTCGGTTTCATCATACGATATGGTGAGGGCGAGAGTGCTTTTTTTTTTGAATTGTGGAAGTCTAACATTGATGTTTCCGACTTTGGTAAAATACTTCTCATCAATAACTGGTTTTGGTGTATCGTCTTCAGTTGTGTAGACTTCAAGATTTGCCCATTGCGTTGTAGCGTTTAAGACGACTTTGTATTCGGTTACCACATCTCCGACATTAATCTTTTGACCTTTTTTGATTAATGAGAAAAACTGTTTTTTTCCGTTACTTTCTCCAACTGATAGAACACGCCCAGAGACTGCTTCTGTGATAAGACCTAGACCGTAATGATATTTTGCCATCCTGCCCACGATTGCTTCGACGAGATGACCTGATATAACAGCGCCTTTTAAGACAATCATATCTGAACTCAATGGAAATATTATCCTGTACCTCTTCTCGAACTTCTCGCGGAATGCGCGTTGGACAAAGTCACAGGCTGCATATCCACCTACCAACAATATAGATGACACCAATTTTGTTTCATCTTTCTCAAGAAGCCGATCAACATGTTTCATCATTGAATCGACTGACGATGCAAAAATTTTCTTCATCAATGTGGATGATAACTTAATGCGCTTTCTATCCTTTCGTACATCTTTTTTGTATGTCTCGGGAATCTCAATTTTATTTTGGAGATCTTTTGTTATCGTTAATGATAACTCGCAGTCGTACTTTATACTACGTTTTTTCTCCTCCACATTTTTCAACAATTGGAGGTAATCGTCAAAATCTTCTGATTTAAACATTCCCATCACACTCCACCCAATAACTTCTATTAGGGTTTTAATTATCTGGTCATTGATATAATTTCCACCCCAAGGACCTCCTGTAGCGTTGTAGATTTCTCTAAGTTGTCCGGTCGATAAAACTTCTGACACAGTGATGTCAATTGTTCCCCCTGAAAATAGTTTTATACACTAATTAAAGTACACCCATAAGAAGAAGGATTTCAAAATAGTAGATTTTTTATGGTTCCCCACTAAATTCGTAGATGAATTTTTGATTGGTTAACGTTTTTGATATATGATGTTTGACACCATCTTACGGTGTTTATATTTGACAGCTCGTCCAGGAGCCTGTAATTCAGTGGTTGTCGTTTGTTTATGTGTCACATATCTGTTTTTCGTTGATTTAAGATAACGAGGGCAATAACGAGATGAAGCTGCACACTCGTACGGAAGATAAACTAATAAAAAAAGGAATAGAATTCATTAAAATAAAATTAACGGTACCAATTTTCTTGCACCAGATGCGAATTTCGACAATACATGTCTCTTCAGTATGCTCCTGGCCAAAATAATTGACATCCAAAGCTTATATAAAAGATGAAGAGCTATAATCCAAAAGGTCCAAAAAGTATAGCCAAATCCGTGAAAGGAATCAGAGCTTTGCATGAGGGAGATACATTCCTTAATTTATAATAAGTTCTAATATTTTGTATCAGCAAATTTTAATACCACAAAACATCCGTATTTTTATGCCAGTACCGAAGTACTGGCTACTGGGCTGGTGATACCCTCGGGGACTTATGGTCAACCAGCAGAGGCATCGACCCAGGGGTAGTAATAAAATTAACGGTACCAATTTTCTTGCACCAGATGCGGATTTCGACAATAAATGTTTCTTCAGTGATGTTCGTGACCAAAATATTTGAAATCCAAAGCTTATATAAAAGATGAAGAGATTTAATCCAAAAGGTCCAAAAAGTATAGCTAAATCCGTGAAAGGAATCAGAGCTTTGCATCAGGGAATATTCCTTAATTTATAATAGTTTCTAATATTTTGTAAGAACAAATTTTAATAACACAAAAAATCCGTATTTCCATGCCAGTACCGAAGTACTGGCTACTGGGCTGATGATACCCTCGGGGACAGATAGTCTAAAGACTAAAGTTATCTATAGACATTGTATGGAATGAAATATAGTAACATGGAAGCATACAACATGCATTTTATCTACCACATTGAAAAATAATGACAACAGTAGTACCACTATTCTAAAGTCATGAATCGATTGAAAGAAAACAAATCCGAATAACAAGCTAAAACCGAGGGAACACATCAATTATAAAAGGAACACAGCGAAATGGCAGATGCAATGCATATTTTTACCAAAAAGTGCAATGCATATTCTATGCTCGAAAATTGATATACAGCTAAGGACGAAATAATTTCCGTTATCTGACCGTGGTATATTTCTCAAGGAACCAATATACACAAGAGACAGAAATAGTGAGTTCAATTCGTTAGGAAAAGACAGGCGGATGATACCAAAATGAACAGCATACTCTCAAGTCGCCAAAGAACTAACAACGCCATGACAAACAACGAAAAAGACGCATTTTCCATCATATTAAAGTCATGCTACATATATGCAATGCTAAATAAAGCTCCAGTGTATACCATCAAATTATTAAGTACTTAATACTGTACACTCCATTACATTCTATAATTCTAAGCAAACAAGAGTAAAATTAACAAATAGTTCTATCATATCCTGCCCATGTTCTGAACAGGCATTTTATTTATCAATATATTCATATCGAGCGATAGAAAGGGTAAACATGTTGACAATTGATAATTTCTACCATTGATACAATAACCATGTAAAATCATTTCAATTCTATAATAAAATTTAGGAACATTTGTATTTTAAAGTTGGCCATAAAGACACATACGAATGGCAGTCGTTTTGATTTAATGAAGGCAAAACGTTATGGAAAACTTGCCGTCACACGATAACAGAAATGATCAAATGCTTGACTGCCAATGGGATAAATATCCACCCGAGACCTAACGACGTGAATGGTAACAACTAAATGTCACCATACGGCCTTTTTTTTTTTAAATCAAACCTCTTAGCAAACAATAAAAGGCTTCTACAAAATTAAATGTAAGCAAATTAAATGAGAAAACAAATGTATACAATGCAGTTTGCACTTATAATATACTAGATTATGGAGTGTGTGTCCGAGCGAGAACTGCTCTAGTTCATTACTTTAGGAATATTTATCAAAAAGTAGTATTTCAATATTCAGCCCCATTCTACTATTTAGTCAGCCATCAGTCCTACCCTGATATACCCTATCTTTTTCGGGTAATTAATACTGATAACGTTTGACATTTTTAGCCGAACAAATTTATCCATTTTACATAACTTAATTATTGTATGCTGGTTCATATTCTGGACGCCAATCTTTGCTCCTTTATTATATAATTCATTAACAAAACAATTATGAAGCTTAGAAATGGAAAATTACTAAATACTTAACTTGTTCAAAGGGTATCTACGTCTCAATCTTCAAAATCGGTTATCTAAAAATACTACCATCGCTTACATTTTTAACAATAAAAATCGTGGTTACCCTTCTATCGATAAGTGTCATGCCAAAAAATGACTTACATGTCCCCGTCTTTCCACCGACAATACGGTAAGGTCCACGTTTAATGGTCGCACATTTTCTTTAAATTTTGAAACTGATATAACTTGAAAAACAAACAGTATTATTTATTTACTCACGTGAAACAAACCGGGGTGTGGTATTCAGTACGTAGGAGAAACTGGACGATATTTATCTAAACGCACTCAAGAACATCTGTATCGTTTTAAAAGACCCAAAAAATTCAAAAGTATCATTTACCAACACCTTAAGAAGCACAACCATCCTTTTAAATATTTAGCAGTTCAACCTTTAAAAGTAGTAAATAAGCAGCCTGGTGAATCGCATTCAAAGTTTGTACGATCACGGAAAATAATTTAATTAAATTGGATTAAAAAATTACAGACAGTTTACCCTCTCGGTCTAAATGATTATATCATGGGAATTGGTATTATATCTAGAACCAATTTCGTTAACATTTTGGATATAGCTTCTAAAACTGTTCGTAAAAAACGTTCTCACGGTCGTAGAACAAATCGCAATCAAAGAAAATCTCGGGCCAATCATACCAATATTTCGAACCTAATTTCCATTTCAAAAAACAACGGCAGACATTATCTGTTAACAAAACTCTGTTCGTTTCCGGTTAATAAGTTAAATAAAATTTTGGAGGATTGCAACACAATGTCATATAGCAGTCCTAAGTATGAAATTGTTCAAACTATTATGGCATATTGTTATTCTAAATTATTTCCCAAAATTGATCGCCCTGAAGATCATAAAAAACATTTTATTTAAATTCAGTATGTCAATAAAGGCTTTGATTTTGTAAATATTGCCGGTATATTTAACGACCATTCTGTTAAAGAACAAATTCCTGGATATTTTGACAATAGTGAGCTACCTCTTATTTATTATATTTACAAGAAATCTACATGGAAATTTGTGTTTAATTATAGTCAATTGTGTAAAGATGTTAATATCAGTGAAATTACACCTACTTCATGTAATTGCAGTAATTCCGAATATATTTATGGACCCATTTCCCATGTTATAACAGGAGATCTTAACATCGTTCAAGACCGAGAGTTAAAATCATTCCTCAGTAAAGGACCTAAATATCGTCCCCCGTCAATTATTAATTGGAATGAGTGTCGTAATATCATCCACGACTCACTCCATACTTACTGTATGAAATGGATAAAACGGGAAAAAGCTGACAAAAACTCTTTGGACTCTTTTTTTAATTCAGTAATGAAGATAGTTGATATACGTATTCAACATTTTAAAGAACATTTTACTATTAACAATAACCACAATAAACCTATTTCTCGTATCAAACATAAACTAAAAGAACTAGCCAATGAATTTGTTTTTGTCCCGGCCGATAAAGCTGCTAATAATATTATTATTGTTTGACGTAAATTTTACATTGAGGTTCTGAAAAAGGAAATCACCAATTCACCAACATTCCAACTGACTCCATTTTCAGAAAACGAAATCTGTAACAAACATAAACTTTTAGCCACCGCTTTACACGCAGAGCCAAATACAATGAAAGTCCCAACTATGTATTGGCTTCCGAAGCTACACAAAACCCCTAACAAATATAGATTTATTTCGTCTTCAAGCCATTGTTCAACTACTAAATTGTCTATTCTTCTTACCAGCACACTTGGTACAATTAAAAACCTGATAATAAATTGTTCAAGTGAGGCCTTCGAAAATAGTGGAATAAATTACTTTTGGAGTGTCAAGAACTCGTTGGAAGTACGTGATAAACTGCATGCTTATATTGGTGATTTTAAATCTGTTCAAAGTTTTGATTTTTCTACCCTGTATACTACCTTGCCTCACATTCTCATTAAGAAAAAATTCATACACCTAATTAAATGGGCATTCAAAAAATCAGAATGTGAATATATATGTTCAAACTCTTTTAGGACATTTTTTAGTAGCAATAAACAAAAAAACTATGTTAATTGGACATGCTTTGATACTATATATGCCCTTGAATTTTTACTAGATAACATTCTTGTTCGCTTTGAGGATTCCGTATATCGTCAGATTATCGGAATTCCAATGGGGACTAACTGTGCACCACTTATTGCGGACCTGTTTTTGTATTGTTATGAGTTACAATTTATGACAAAAATAAGCCAAGACCCATCGAAACAACATCTGATAAACAAATTTAATAATACTTTTAGATATTTGGATGATATTTTGGCTCTCAATAATGATGACTTCAGTGTGTGTATTAATGAAATTTATCCTGTAGAACTTACTTTAAATAAAGCTAATACTAACAAAGATTACTGCCCTTTTCTCGATCTTGATATCTATATCACTAACGGAAAGCTGAATACTAAAATTTATGATAAAAGGGACGATTTTTCATTTCCTATCGTAAATTATCCGTTTTTAGATGGTGGCGTTCCCTTGTCACCATCTTACGGTGTTTATGTATCTCAACTTGTACGATTCGCTCGTGTATGTAACAATGTTTTAGATTTTAACGAGAGAAATTTATGTATTACTGAAAAATTATTACACCAGGGTTTTCGATATCACAACCTAGTCAAAACATTTACTAAATTTTATCATCGGTATAAAGACATCATTCGTAAATATAGCTCAACATGCAGACTACTAATACTGTCAGATATTTCATATCCAATTTTTTTATGGAAATATTCTTTATAAAGCACAAAGGTGTCAGTGAAAAGACTTATTAAGAAGGGATATAATTACGATACTGTTGTCAAGTCATTAAAGGTTGCATATTTTGGCGTTAATATTGAGTCACTGATAAGGTCTTTGCATCGGAACTAAACACATTTATTCTAAAAACAGTTGTTGGCATGACACGGGTTATGTTCTTCTCATATATGTTATGATGGTATGATACTAAACCCCTAACGGGAAGGATTGTGCCTGATGTTCATATGATGAAATTATAATCTTTCAGTCAGTTTAATTGAAGTCTGGAGCTGGCATGTCAGTTAACTGCTAGTAGTCTGTTGTTATTTATGTATTAATGTCATTTTGTTTATTTTCTTTGGTTGCATCTTCTGACATCAGACTCGGACTTCTCTTGAACTGAATTTTAATGTGCGTATTGTAATGCGTTTACTTTTCTACATTGGTTAGAGGTATAGGGGGAGGGTTGAGATCTCATAAACATGTGTAATCCCGCCGCATTTTTGCGCCTGTCCCAAGTCAGGAGCCTCTGGCCTTTGTTAGTCTTGTATTATTTTAATTTTAGTTTCTTGTGTACAATTTGGAAATTAGTATGGCGTTCATTATCACTGGACTAGTATATATTTGTTTAGGGGCCAGCTGAAGGACGCCTCCGGGTGCGGGAATTTCTCGTTACATTGAAGACCTGTTGGTGACCTTCTGCTGTTGTTTTTTATTTGGTCGGGTTGTTGTTTCTTTGACACATTCCCCATTTCCATTCTCAATTTTAATATTACAAAAAACTTATTCGTTTTTATTTTTTCGTTATAATAATTGATAAAAATTGACATTATACCGGCTTCATTCTAATTCAAAATTGTGATCTTTCATAATTTCAAATTCGGAACTATATGAGTATTATTTTATTCATTCTAATTTTACTAATAGTTTATAAAACAAATAAGTTTGAACTGTTGTCAATGTCATTTGTTTCGTTTATGGTTGAAGACTTATGTAACAGTTGTCCGCTTTATATCGCTTGGTTAGTTTTGTAGATGGTATACTATATCATCAACGTATAACCCCACATCTCATTTTAATATTCATGGACTGGGTCACAATAAAACAATAATAATATACAAGAAATAAGTTCTGTTGGATTTCTAGCCATTTATATTGAGGAACTATATATGAAAGATCATAAATTATGCGTTTATAATGCATTTTACATTTTTGCATACTCAAAGGATGCTCTATTTAATTATTGCCTTATTTTGTATAATGTTATTTACTGGCCAAGTTTAAATCGCTGGTTTTCGAAAATGTGAGCACATAACATGCATAAATACATGAAATACAATTCCTTACACAAATTTTGAGTAGATTAAATATATAAAAAAAATCCATCCATGGCAAATTTTGGGTATATCAAACAAAATATGATGTAATTATCAATTTTATTTTAAAGGTTCAGTTTTGAACATTGTAACATCTACTACATCTGAATAAGTAAAATATTGCAACTTCTGAATAATTGTTATCAAGAGTTGTCTCTCTTTAAATTGTTCTCCACACTACTATACAGAAAGTAATTGCACAGATGCAGACTTCCCTGAACCTAGCAACTAAGCCGTTTTGTGTTAGTAGGACCTTACCTAATCTCCTAGTGGCATAAAGATACATCTCACTTTGTATAGATGTCAATGTTGTAGTATGAAGAGACAAGTCTGGAGCTTTTTTCATATTTTGTCAACTCAGTGATTCTTCATGAAAATGTCCTGTCACTGAGTGTCAGATAATGAGATGTTACAGAAACGTAGAGCTGACACCGAGAGATTATGTTGAGGTGAAGTGGAGAAGGAATTTAGGTTGCTGTTGTTATTATGACCACAACGAAGGTCAAGTTTAAAGCAGGTCTTGAACATCCGTACAGAAAATGAAACAGACGCATACAGCATGTACATCAGGTAAATAATAATATAGTCTGCCAATACACACCCATCATAGCTAGGGGTTTCGAGGGGTTTGAACGAAAGTAACCCTCCCCTCCCCCTCTATGATTGTATCGTGAGTCAATGTAACATCCCCCCTCTTTGACATTTCGTACAATATCTATAGTGTTAATGAATTTTAACTATATCTGACGAACCCAATTAAGAAAGAAAAGCTCTTCAGGTCGGATTTCCTAGGTAACAGTCACCAGGGATAGTCTATACTTTGATGGTATAGAAATTCCCTGCAGTCACTAGATATTTCGTGACAAATACATATATCATCATAAATGTGCATACATATTGAAATCATGTGCATTTAATTTTGGCATAATATATAAAATTACAAGTAAATGTACGTTGTACATGTATTTATTTCCAATAGGCAATACTTGTGTAAATGTCCGTTTATTGGACTTAGTAGGGTATAACAGTGTCTGTAAGTTCACCCGTCCGACTGATATGGCATTGAGAAGTTATTGAACTTCCATTTTTTCAACAGTAACATGCGCTTATGGCGAAACCTTACCATTTGTCTTTTACCTTGCAAACATACATGACATGTATATAAAAAACATTATTGAACAACAATATGTCATATGTTGTTAACAGATTTCGTCAGCTTTTTCAGTGGAGATCCCTGTATAGACCTGGACTGGACAGACCAGGGTATCATCAGGTATACATGTATATATTTATAATTTTGTTAGTTTATATATTATATGTCATTAATACATTGTTTGACATTTATATGTACCAATACTCAATATAAGATTTCAGTATAATTTTGAATCAATGATATTGCAAGATTTTTTTTGTAAAAAAGGGTTAAGTAATTAACAATCGAATACATAAAATAAATAAAAGGTGTAAAAAAGTCAGCAACCTAATGACAAAAATTTCCCAAATCCAAAACATTAGTGATATATATATCCTTTGTATGTATTTATGTATTATCCACATGCAGATTACATTGAAAGATGTAGTACATGTATCATCTATGTCAAGCTCTAAATTGTTCCTCATCTTTCGAATGAATTTGAAACAAATTTAACAGAAACAGTGGTTGTCATTGGTTCTTGTCTGTCAACATATACATATTGTTTTTTATACCCCATCTACGATAGTAGAGGGGCATTATGTTTTCTGGTCTGTGCGTCCTTCCGTCTGTCCGTCCGTTCGTTCGTTCAGGTTAAAGTGTTTGGTCAAGGTAGTTTATGATGAAGTTGAAGTCCAATCAACTTTAAACTTAGTACACATGTTCACTATGATATGATCTTTTTAATTTAATTGCCAAATTAGACTTTTCACCCCAATTTCACGGTCCACTGAACATAAAAAATGCTAGTGCAAGTTTCAGGTTACAGTTTTTTGTCAAGGTAGTTTTTGATTTAGTTGAAGTCCAATCAACTTGAAACTGTGTACACATGTTCCTTAGGTTATGATCTTTCTAATTTGAATGCCAAATTATATTTTTTAACCCAATTTCACGGTCCCCTGAAAATAGAAAATGAAAATGGGAGTGGGGCATCCGTGTACTATGGACACATTCTTGTTTGTACTTTGTTTTGATATGAAAATATGCTGTTAGTTTTCACAGTTTACATTAATTTTTCATGTTGAGGACTTTGTTAAAACCAGCTATTCTGTATGAGTATGGTTATTCTCATTGTTGAATACCAAATGGTTGCCTATTATTGCCTACATGCACTTCATTTGAACTTTGGTGGATAGTGTCATTGGCAATCATACCTCCTCTCCTTATTATTCTTATAACAATATTCTAACAATCCCTCATTTTCAATTGTCAAAATTTACAATTTTTGTTTAAAAATTTTTCCATCATTTATTAAAAATTAATAATTTTCCTTCTTAACTTAAATTTACTTTAGGTATGAGGCCTTGATGTTTAGTACATTTGTACTAATTACTCTCTCTATCTATCATGTTATATTGAATTTTTTAATTGCACTATGTCTGTCTGTCTGTCTGTCTGTCTGACTGGTTCGTGTGTCCTTCAGTTTGGAAAATCAGTTTTCACTTTTCGTCTTTATGCTTGAAAATATTGATTTGATATCGGTATCTATTTTCATCACGACAAGTTACAGATCAAGTTAACATTTTGTTCTGGTCTGATGATTTTGTTTAGAGTTATGGTCAATAGACTATATAAATTCACTAAACAAATCAGGTTTTCACTCATTTTTTCGTGTGAAAATATTGATTTTATAATTGTTATATAGTGTTATAATTTTCGAAGGGTTTAATATTTCGCAGTGGTGTCTTGCCATGGGTTTGTTTGGACTTGTTTCTTTGATGTTTGGCCTTGAATGTTTGTCCCTAATATTTTATTAACTGTACATTTGCATTCAGATATCACAGATCAAATTTATTCGTTCATAGAGTATAAATTTACGTTTTTTGATTGAGTTAAGCCTGCCAATTTATATTTTATCGTGTTTTTTTCTATGTTGTGATGTTATGCAATTGTTTCAGAAAAAGGGAGAAGGTTTGGTACTATTAAAACGTTTAATCCCGCTGCAAATGTTTGCACCTGTACATGTCCTAAGTCAGGAATCTGATGTACAGTAGTTGTCGTTTGTTAATGTAGTTTATACGTGTTTCTCGTTTTTCTATATAGACCGTTGGTTTTCCCGTTTGAATGGTTTCACACTAGTAATTTTAGGGCCCTTTATAGCTTGTTGTTCGGTGTGAGCCAAAGCTCCGTGTTGAAGGCCGTAAATTGACCTATAATGGTCGCAGTAAGAGAAAAAAAATCAGATTCACACCGTAAGTCATAAACTACTTATACAAGTAAATGTGAAGCTGGCGTAGAACTGGAAAAATTCGATATTTTCTTTAGTTATGGTACATGTAAGTAGTCAGAATGAAGCTCCAAATTACATAAAACTACGATAGTTCCCTAAGTTGGATACTTTGTTTAAAAGGATAATAATTAACAACTTAACAAACTAAAAAAATCAATGCATACTTTTTGTAAAAAAAACCTCAGAGACCTCAACCACCAAACAGTAAGTTTCTACGTTTGTAGATCTTACTTTACTGGCATTTTTTGTTTTTTACAATTTTCCGTATCTATGGGTTTTCACATGTCGCGCCATATCTCATAAACAATTTATGATAATCGCTTAAAACTGTACACAATTCTTAGTTATTTTAATCTTAAGATCTGTATACATTTTGGTGAGGATTCAAAATTTAATTTTGGAGTAACTGAGTTTTTTGTAAAAAAGAGTTTTCACATATTGCAATGTATCTTTAAAACCATTTATCACTTTTGCTTTTAAAAAACGTTACGCAACTGTTAATTGTAACTTAACACTTATTTTGAAACCTAGTTCAAAAACACAATCAATAGGCTGACAGTCGTCATTAAACATATAAATTAGTAAGAAAGAAAAAAAAAAGGGAATTGTAGCAAATCTAGCACACAATGTAATAGGTGTTTACGCATAATGCAATATATATTTGAACATAATATAACAGGTACTTGCACATAACACAATTGGTGTTACACATAACGTTATATGTAGTTGCACAAAATAATATTGGTATCTGTACTTAACAGTTTAGGTGTTTGCACATAACGTAGTACGTTTTTGCACATAACGTAACACGTTTTTGCACAAAATGTAATAGGAACTTAAGCATTACGAAATAGATGATTGCACATAACGTTATATGTGTTTGGTCAAATATTTTTGTCAATATATAACACTCTCTCTCTCTCAATGGAGACGATATGAAGTGAGTGGCAAAATTGATGTCAAGGTCAAGAACACATTATAAATTTTGACTTTTCCTTGTTTTATGAGGTCTTTGTGTAGCCTCAGTACAAATTGGATAAACCATCATGATCCATAACGAGCAATATGGTAAAGAGGAGTTTAAGGATTCCTTTAATGATTTCGAAGGAGATGCACGAACAATAAAAAAAGTTTTTGGGGAGATAACTCATACAATAAAAAGTCTTCGACTAAACAAGGTCAAATTTAAAAGCGCAATAACTGTTCGAAATTCTATGCAAAATATATAAGCGACTTCTGACGAAATCACAATACACAACAACAAAATAAAACGGCAGAAAAATAAGAATCAGAAGAAATATAATAGGTTTTTGAATAGAAAGATTGAAAGACATCATATTAATCTGAACAAAACCGTTAGTTCTTTATAGAAAAGTGGTGTGATCAAAATATAGCATATACATGTACTTCTATATCGATGTTTGCCAATATCTATAAACGATGAAGATGTTCCTCGATTTTTTGTCTTGACTTAATTTTACAAATGAGCCTAACTATTGACAGTTAAAAAGACAAGTGTTCATCTTTCTTAAGTTTTTGACAACTACTGTTAATTTGTATTTAAATGGTTGATTAGTTTAATTTGAATATGCATCTTTGTGATATCTAGAGTTACGTTAATGGAATAAACATTAAAACACTATTTTTCATGTCTTTGTGTCAATTGAGTGAAAAATTTGACATGACATGCAGACCAAAAAAGATCATTGAATAGTTTGTAATTAATTCAGGAAATATCTGTTTACCACACAATTTGTAAATTCAACATCATACCTCCTAAATCAACAACCATAAATCGTGAATTTTCATCAAAAGCTTTTAGTTCAGTCGCATCACCACTTTTCATTTTATCCATCGCAATATATTTGCAGCAAATAGCAGCCCCTTCTGGTTCCAACGCCAATGTCAAATTATCTTTTCCTATGCCTGCCTAGAAATAAGTGTAGTGTACTACTAGTTGGACAAATAAAATCAACATTATAGAAACTTCTACCAGCTCTAAGTCAAAATATTGTCAATTCTGTGTTAAGGGGGTCTTAAATTCAATTCACAGCTTCAGACGTTATAAAATTTGACCTTTTTTAACTGGACTTGATCACTACTTAACATAAAAATTCAGCACCTAAATTTTTTAAACATGTAATTTTATCCCCCTCCTTAATATTTATGCAATAAATATCAAGAAATAAATTGAGAAAGTGTATCAAATAAAAATTGCAAGTTATACACTGTTCACACTAGAACTATATAACTGTGTTTTTGGACCAAAAGTCAACATGTCTGATCCTTCAAAAGTGTTTTTGTTTTAATTATGTTTGATTTGTTATTATCATCACTCTGATGTCCAGTATATATCTGGAAATTATTGTGTACTCTATTTTTCTATCATTACTATCTAAACATATATTAATAAATAAATATATCCATGTGTTTTGTTATTCTTATTTTCGTACCTAATAAATTAAAAGCTCATAAAGAAAAAGAGCAGACATATATCTAAGCGAATCTTAAATTCATCCTCAATATATCTAAAAGTGATATTTGAACAATTTGCTAGAAATCTTTTTTTATTTCTGTTTTTAGATATACCTCTATTCAGTAGTCATAACTCTACACATCCGAATATTTTTGCATTCTGCCTGATAAGATTTCGAAAATCTATCGTCTAGTAAGGGTCATAATAAATACTATAAAATCAATGTCGGTCTTCGTTAAATACAAACTATCATCTATACAATATTACGATTACTATTTAGCCATACAACATTACCTAAGATTTATACTTTTGTAACGTAAGATATGTTGATATAAACACAAAACGAAATGATTTGAATCTTGTAAATAGTTACCTTTGCAACGAAATGATTTGAATCTTGTAAATAGTTACCTTTGCAGACGCTTCAATCATAAATTGTCTAGCTGGATCATTCCAGATTGCCGGGACTGTCACTACCCAGTGGACATCATCTTCATCAAGTCTATCTATTGCCTTGCTCAATCTATCTAATACCATGTCTTTGATGTGTTCAATGCAGAATGCAAAAACTAGCATGGCTTTCATTTTTTTACCACCAATTTCTTTTATTTCCATGTTGTTTGTCAGCTCCTTAACATAAAAAACGCAAATGAGAATGTTTACATCGATTCAAATTAAACACACAATAATCAAGTTCATATTTTACAGGAAGGTTCTAGATAAAAAATGATAACTTTTTTTGTATCTATTGTCTCTATTATTTGTATCTATTTCAGGTGCGATTGGATAGCAGCGTTCAAAATAGTCATCAAATTTGAATAATTAAGTGAGATGATATCATCTTAATAGCGAAAAATATAGTCTGCCTCGTATCTTGACTTACATCTAGAAATTGATAATGATTTTTAACAAAACTTTACGACAACAAAGATTATTTCCGCCTCTAAATTATGAATTCTAGCAACACCTGCATGTAGAGTTTACATAATCCAGTTGATACAATAACCCAGAGCTAGTGTTTCGTAGTGTGATTTCCTTGATACAGGGTTGCTGCTAACTAGTTGGACGTTACCGAATAGCTGTTTTACAGATGTTGACGGATATGATTCAATCGTCGTAATCACAACGCAACTTTTATTTTCCTCAAAAACAAGGATTGCACTAGAGGATTTGCTTTACCTAACTTCAAGAGCACCGGTGATCATCTCCGTTAATTTTAGTTATTTTTCATTCGACGTTGTCCAAGAGAGGGACGAAAGATACCAGAGGGACAGTCAAACTCATAAATCGAAAATAAACTGAAATCGCCATGGCTAAAAATGAAAAGGACAAACAGACAAACAATAGTAAAATGTACACCTAAAACTAGGGGTGATCTCGGGTGCTCCGGAAGGGTAAACAGATCTTGCTCCACATGTGACAGCCGTCTTGTGTTGCTTATGAGATATCAAATCCGGTAAATAGACTAATTCGGTAGGTCACATTTATGAAAGAAAAGGATATTGTAGTTTTGACGTAAGGAACATATCCGATATCATCTGTGAAACGGTTTTTCCATAACGATCAACCAACTCGTGATGGCGTCCGTAAAATTTACGTAGAGTTGATTTCAACTTCACCATTTGAAACTTTTGATTTAATAGCTTCCTTGTGAGCATAAACATTTACCAAGAAAATCATGATATGATATGCAAACACGGGAATATCGTATCAATTGGGAGATATATACACCGTATGCAGGTGGTGCTGGAATGTTGCTACTTAGAAATGTAAAGTTCACAATTGGAAAGCTAAAACCATCTCTTTTGTCGTAAAGTTTTGTTTTCAATCGACCCTCAAGGTCAATTTTTAAGTCAAGATATGAGGCCGACTTAACTATATCTGTTGTATCCTTTATCTCTAGTTCGATGGGATAGATGCGTTCCACATAGTCAAAATAATTTGAATTATTTAGTGAAAGAACATCATCTATATAGCGGAAAATAGAGTTAATGGATTGCCAAGTTATTTTTGACTTCAAGTTTGAATGAACCTCAGATATCTTGCACCCATTTCGCTGATTCTGAATCCCAACAATAGACTTATACCATGGTTAACGTTTTGTTTGAACTTAAGTTAGAAATATATAATGAAAATAGCGCATTATCGTGTTTGTGGTTCTCAAGCGTATTACGTATTTACTTTCATTAGGAGAGCTCAAACAGTTGAAAGGCGGGAATATTTGTAAATAAGACAGAACTTTAGTTTTTACATTACGAAATGTGTCATGAAATTAAAAGCTAAATTTATCTAATGTTAATTTCCCCGATTAATACATATTTTTACCACTGGGCCGATGCCACTGCTGGTGAACGTTTCGTCCCCGAGGGTATCACCAGCGCAGTAGTCAGTACTTCAATATTGACGTGGGTGTCAATTATATTGTAATTTTTATAAATTTGCTGTTTACAAAAGTATGAATCATTCTCAAACATTAAGGATTTTCTTATCCCAGACATAGATTACATAAGTCGTATTGCAGATTTATTTTTGTTGGAAAGTTGGGTTCTCAATGCTCTACAACTTTGTACTTATTTTGGCTGTCTAACTTTTGTGATTTGAGCGTCGCTGATGAGTCTTATGAAGAAGAAACGCGCGTCTGGCGTATAAAAATTAAAGCCCGATACCTTTGGTACCTATTTACACTACCGGGCCGATGCCACTGCTTGTAGACGTCTTGTTACCGAGGGTATCACCAGCTCAATAGTTAGCACTTCACAGTTGACATGAATATCAATTATATGGGCATTTTTATAAATGTACTGGGTGGAAAAGAATTTATCATTCTCAAATACTAAGAATTTCCTTTTTCCAGGCATAGATTACCTTACCCGTATTTAACACAATTTTTTTTGGAATTTTGAATCGTCAATGCTCCACAACTAAAAACTTGTTTTAGCTTTCTAACTATTTTGATCTTAGCGTCACTGATGAGTCTTATAAAGACGAAACGCGTATTATTGCGTATTAAATTATTAGCCATGTACTTTTGATAACTATTTAACCCACTTATGGTAGGGTGCTTACTGAACTAATTCTATATATTTTGGCTAACGGGGTAACAAACGGCTGTATTTGATATCATTGAAAAAAGGGGGAACAAGCTTCATCGTAATATTGATATCATCGTTGTCTACAGTGGTCACAATTTTCTTACATTTGGGTGAAAGATCAAAGATAAAATTTCAAGGAGTAACGTTTTAGACAGCTGGTCGCGCCAACATATAAATTCGTGTATAGTAAAATATATTCAAATATTACAAAGTATTATAACTATAATGTCTATATCTAGGACTACTTTGATATTTATATTGCTAAAAGGGTTCATTTGTACTTATAGGGTGGACATTAAGAATGTTCCCTCACCTGTTAAACAACAATGACCTTGACCTATAAAATGTCATGTGACCGTGCCGTCATCAACCTTTTGAACGATTTATTTCGGTTTAAAATGGAATTAGGAATTAAATAATAAGGAGTGACTGTAATATTTGTTCTGCCAATTCGAAATAACATAAAATAATATGGTGCACCCTCAAAATGACTTAGAAATTAACAAGTATATGGCACCGTACGGCCTTCAACAATGAGCAAATCCCATACTGCATAGTCATATATAAAAACTATTTTAACCGCCAACAAAGAGCGTACGAATTTAAGTTTACATGTCAAAGAAATTCCGTATAGTACAGTATTTAGGGGTACCCTGTAAAACATGAAAATTTAGGAATATTTTACCGTGAGAATTTACGATGACTCTCATAATTAATTTAGAATAGAAATTAGCCGTCTGTTATCGATTAAATTAAACCTGTTAACTTTTTTGACAATTGGAACCCTACTTTCAGTTTGAAATAGAATGAAATTTAAATCATATCAATAAAGTAAAAATTACTTATAAGCGGACTTACAGTTAAGCAGAAATTTATATCGACCCAATAGTTAGTGAAAAATGATCTTATTTACAGTTTCTTAAGTTTTTTATAACATCTTTTCGATCCCGAGGGAGATGTAAGTTTAGTTATCAGTGCATCGGTACTGACATGTGTTTTGCTAATTTCTCCCTTAATTTTTTTGTGGAAATTATCTAGACACAAGGATTGTATTAACTTAAGTCTAAGTTGTCCTTAGAATGATTTTTTTAAAAGTTGTACGCTCCTTTTAGTCACAAAGACCCGCAAGTATTAACTTTTTCAATTACAAGTTAAATTCAGAGTTAAAACATTAAAAGTGTAAGTTTTAAAGCATCATATGCACATTTCGACTATTAAAATGATATTCAAAGTCAACTTACATTGTGGAAGATTGTATGTAAAAATCCATAACCTAATACAAATATTGAACACAATTTGGACAAGGATTAAATAAAGAAAAGCGCCTCGGACACATCAACATTATGTCGTGTTATTTTCATTTGGAGGATTTAATTATGTATCTGAATAAACATACCCCTTTCCTATAAAGTTGCATTTTGAAGCGATCAAAATAATACCATTTAACAGCTTCTTCTGTTTCTGCTAAAGTTAAATAATGATCAGCTGCCTTTGATCCAAATGAATGAAAGTGTCCCTCGGGGTTCAAAAGTAAGACTGTAGGAGTTTTGTATGAGACAACATTTTCATCGTCTAGTTCGATTGTAGTTATTTTCAACGGGTCAGCTTTAAAATCTTGAACAGTTGAAAATGCACATCCAGAATACGTAGTTCCAAAGTCAATTGCTGCTACGGCAAGAAATTGCCTAAATTTGACAACATATTTTTGTAAAAGATGAACATGAGAATGCAGATAATAATTAAGTATTAAATCTAGCAAAATAAATATAAAAATGTTTAATTTCTTATAACGATTATTTAAGATATTATTGCATGGATCTGTGTATATATATATCAAACCGATCGTGACAGCAATACTGCATGAATTTGCAGAACAATGACATGCAAGATGGGAATTAAAGCATTAATAAGGAGCTTTTTGCAGTTCTAGATTATTTTTATTTGTTATTTTTTTTTAAATAATATCTTTATTGCTCTTTTCTTTGCTGTTGTAACAAATTACTCGACCTACAGCAGTTGGCCGAGTATCCCTGTGAATTAGTCACTGCATAACCAGGGAATTTATTCAGTGAATTCATATTTATAGATAGTTTGTTAGTTTTACAGTTCATGGTTATTACATACATTTTACAAACTATATTGTTTCATGATTACGGAAAGTGTACAGTTTTGTCCGGTTTGTTTCCAAAGATTAAAACTTTATGATCGTTGACCTTTAACCTATTGATGAATACCGTTGAAGCTGGTTGATCAATTGTCCTGATAAATTGATACATTTTATTGATACTCACGAACAAATTAAACTTTAGTTAAAAATTACATGTTGTAAGTTTCGACATTGTAGTTGGAAATTCATTTGATTAAGTGATAAAGTGTGTAAAAATGTATTTTGCGACAAAATTCTGTACATTTTCACAAAGCATGCTGTTTTGGTTTATTACCACGTGTTCCGATATATTGTCAACTTTTGCTACACAAATTCTATACATGAACATATAATATATCTAGTTATTCATGATCATATGTATCTTTTTACATCATTTAAAAATTTGCTGTTTTTAGCATATATATATTTGTTAATTTCGTATGTGTTTAAAAATTCATTTCTGAAAACTGCATAAGCGTCTATGTCTTTTTGTTTATAATTTGATATATGAGTACTTTTATGGATTGAATATATTAAGACAGTTAGGAAGAGATTTATATCATTATTCATAGGATCATGTATTTTATAGCCCAGTACTAAAGTTTTAAAATTAAAAATATGTGACCCAATTCTGATTTTGCTTACAAGTACATATATTTTCTTCCAAAATTCATGAAAGAATTGACATTTGAGAAAAACGTGTTCGTAATCTTCAGTCAAGTTACACAAGTCACACATACTTGTTTCTTGTATGTGCCATTGTAGTAATAATTGTTTACATGGGAGGATGTAATGGAGTAATTTCCATCTTAATATTTTTTATTTGTTATTAATTAAATAGGTAAAAGTAAATTGAAGCACATTATTTATTGGAGTGATTGATTCTAGATTGAAGATGTTTTTCAATTTGGAAAATCCTAGTGGTCTCTCATCATTTTTGTTATTTAAATGGTTATATATATTTTTGGATGACATATTTCCAATTAGTTTTGGTTTTTTGTTAACAGTCAAGGACAAGTCTAATTTTGTTTTTACAGAAGTTTTCAAAGATTTGTCAGATTTTAGTGTACTAATCCATTCTTTTGGAATACAATTTTTCAATTTTAAAAGTTATGAGATCCAATTAGATTTTGAGGTTAGTTTCTCCAATATAAGTTTTTGTGATATGTACCCTTTTTGATCAAATATATCATTAATGAAAATAATACCATCTTTTATCCAATTTAGGTAAACTAAACATTTTGCTTTAAATTTTATGTTTTTATTACCCCTCAACATTTGCTGCCTAATATTTCTAAAATTTATGATAGGTGTATTACTTGTTGATGTATTATTTGCTTCGTACCAGCTCTTTAATATGTAGAACATTACTTAAATTAGGTAATGATTTTATGTTGTCAGGCATCATATGAAATATAAGGTTGTTATTACCAAATTTATTGAAATAATATGTTGGAATGACTTTCCAATTAGCAAATTATTTTGCCGTTAATCTTTTAACCCATGAAAAATTTAATGCATTTAAGAAGTAATCAATGTCTGTCATTTTTAGACCTCCATTTGTGTAATCTTTGGTAAGTATTGAACGTTTTACCTTTTCTTGTTTATTATTCCATATTAAATTGTATATGAGTTTTTTTTAAATCTTTTATGTACATTTGGGGTATTGAAACAGCCGAAGCTAAAAAAAAGTAAGATCAGGTAAAATAAGCGACTTAACAACTGTTATTCGACCTATCATGGTGAAATTTCTTTTTTCCCAATCAAGTATTAATTTTTTGACTGTTTCATTGTTTTTTCAATATTTAATTTGTCACATTCACTTTTATATAATCCAAAGTAAACACCTAGACTTTTAATTGGTTCTTTGCTCCAGTGTATATTTTTTATTTTTTATTTACAATGTTAAGTCTACCTTACCATATACCTTCTGTTTTAGATTTATTCAGATTCAAAACAGAAAGTGTTCCAAATATTTCTCTTAGGTTCAATGCTTGGTGTATTTAATTTTTTGAACTTAGAAAGAGTGTGGTGTCATCAGTCATTTGGGAAATTTTTAAACTATGCGTTTTTTCATCAAGTTTAATTTGAAACCCTTTAATGTTTGAATCTTGTCTTACTCTACAGGCCAGATTTTCAACTGCTATAACAAAAATAAGAGAACTTAACGAACATCCTTGTTTTACACCACGGTGAAGACTATAGGTTTCTGAGATCCAGCCGTTATTAGACAGGCATCCTTTAGTATCATTGTATAAGGTTTTAACCCATTTTAAGAAGGAATGTGGTATTCCAAATTTTAGTAGAGATTCATACATGAAGGGCCATTCTAAAGAATCAAAGGCTTTGGAAAAGTCTATGAACAATAAAACCCCATCTATATTAAATTTTTCTGAGAAGTCTATTATATCTTGAATCTGGCGAATGTTAAAACCTATGTACCGATTTTTTATATATCCATTCTGATCGCTATGAATAATTTTGGACAACACCACCTTTAATCTTTGCGCTAAGGCATATGCCATAAGTTTAGTGGCTACATTTAATAAAGTGATTTGCCTGTAGTTATCTAATGATAATGGATCATTTTTTTATATAGTAAGGAGATTATTTTATACGTTACAGGCTACACATAATTATAAACGACTAGTCAGGGATGTACATTTTTATTTTACCTGGTGTGTTTTTTGTGCGCAGGAAGCGAATATCGAATCTTTTGGATGACAAGATGGGTTGGAACATATTGATTCTCCACCGAAGCAAAGCGCACGTATCGATTAAATTTTAATAAAACAATGAATTAACTGAACATGCTGAAATGATTCTCGTTTGTCATATTTTTTTTTTATACTGACATGTATTACGCAAATTGTACATGTGTATATACTTGACTACTAACGTCGTATATTATATTTTTTCACTTAAGAAGATTTCCGATATAGTTGTGAGTTTTTGATTAGTGCATAACTTCGTATTGCAAGATTTAGTTAAAATGTACAGTACAATTTTAATATTGTTGTAGTGAATTAAAGACCTGCTATAGAATATTATTTAAAGGATGTTCAGTGTCTATAATAAGATGTCGACATCCAAACAGGTTCTCTCTCTTTGGTCCTATAACAAAAGGTTAGGTGACATATGACCTTGAAAAATTACAACAGGAAGTGACTTTGAGAAAACCAGAAGTAGCCTTTTTTGCAGTTTTTATGAAAAATTACTCGGAATTCATATATTTTGTAATTAACATACATTTACTTACTGTTGATTCATTTATTTTCGTGAATATCAATTTTCGTGGAAAGAGGAAAACTTATATGTTCGTGAATATTTAAATTCGTGGTTACGGAGAAATCTGCATACAAGCCTATAGAAAATTTAGTATTCGTTGAATATTTAATTTCGTGGTTCGTCTGTTCCCACGAAATCCACGAAAATTGGTATCCAACGAATAATAATGAATCCACAGTATTACTCATGACTTCAACTGACTATCGACAAACCGGAGGTGACCATGTATCCCCTCGTTTAAAGGCAAACATATAGAAGCTATATACTTTTTGGAATCAATGTGAAAGAAGCTATCAGATGCGATCGGAATTGACTTAAACTTCACTAGAAGTACCCAATTATCTCCCTTATTTCACTGAAAAGTATATCAAAACCACTTACAAGCTTCTTTTCAAAATTTCTTTGATGTTGAAAGACCTGGTTTTTAATTTTATTTTTTAATTTTTTTTCCACTTTAAGTGGAAAGACATATTGTATTTCTTCTGATTATTATTATTTGAATCATTGGTTTTTAATTCTAATATTCTTTTCTTATGAGAAAATTCGTATCAACATCAAGCCTAATGACTATGCACTGAAAAATATCAAGCCTACATTAAAATAATACAGATGTATTTTTATATAGAATAAAAAAGTTATAAAAATAATCATAGCCATTTTAGCGATATATTTAACATTGCAATAAGCTGCGAGTTTTTGTTAGCCACAAAACCAAGTTCAACCGACATATATTTTTTTTAAATGACCTGTACCAAAATAGGACTATGGCAGTTGTTATCAAACTCGTTTCTATGTCTTCTGCAGTGTTGTGTGGTTTTGTTTCACGTCAGAGATGTATTCATCTTATAATTGATGTATTTCTCTCTATTTTAGTTTGTAACCTGTATTTGTTTTCTCGCAATCGAGTTATGACTTCTGAACAGCGGAATACTAATGATACCTTTATTTACAGACTCTTCAATAGCAAATACTTCATATCTTACTTTTTTGCAGTTTTAAAAAATGATGTGATGTCTGTTTCTGTTGCAGCAATACCATCATCTTTGCTTACTGTTTCTTGTAATTGTGTAAAAACACAATCGCTACCTATATTGATCAAAACTTAGTGTTCATGATATATTTACGCAATGTAAACGTTTTATATCAATACATGCTAGGGAATATATGTCTCATCTGAAGACCATTTTTAACATTAGATAGATAACCGAAACATAGCTTTCGCAACTGTTGCTTGAACACTAGAAAAGTGTTGAAACATCCAACAAACTTTACCACACTTATTTTCTATCAAATCAGACAGCTGTTTATCAACCATTATTATGATAATACGAATATATGTTTGTGCTGTTTGGATATTTTGCTTTAAGGTCTTGACAATATTTTGATATAGTATTTTGTGAAAGCCGTGCATTATAATTTAATAATGCCTTTCCGTAGTTGTGCACACAAAAAAATCTACAACATACAGAATATGTGCTTAACTTAATTCTATCGGAGAAGTGTTGTGAAACAGTTTTACTTTTCAAATTAGTTGAATCAAACCGATAAGTCAATGATACAGAAGACTTCTTACTAAAATAATGTAAATTTATGATGAGATAAAACGTTTTTTGGAACTCTTACATCCTTCTTATAATTTTGGTCAACAGAAAAGACAAAAACACATAAGTTTTGTTCAGTACATCAATAATTAAAAATGACTTATCTTCATAAAACTAAAATCATTATAGATAATGAAACATAGAGAAAGTATCAGTTTAATTTCATTTATATTCGAAATCAACACCGAATCTCAGTATCATGTATTTTTTTTTTATATTTTATTAATAATATTCAAGAGATAAAAGAAATGCATGTCCTAAAATACAAAACAAATGTCTTAAACATACCATTGTCGTCATTTTCTTCATCTGCATGTATTTGCACTCTTTCATTTGTGTTATAAAATCCCTGTTAATGTTAAAGCTTTTATACTTTTGGCCTCTTTATCAAGTTGAATAAAAACATATCATGGCAACAAAAAAGAATATTGCAACGAAAAATAAAGTAGATCGGATGCCGGTCATTTTTTATTAAATATTTTGAAGAAAAATGGACTGAATCTTAAATACGTATCTGAATTTTTAAAGGAAAGCAATGCATGTGGGTTTTCATGTGATTAAAACTGTTTTTACAAAATATAATATATTTTGATTGCTTCGATGTTTTCCAAGTTAGTCACATAAAACAGATATATCAGACATTTAATGATACAAAGGAATGTACAATAACTCTACATATTTCGTGTTTTTAGCAAGAAACGATTTCAAGACAGCAATCAATTGGGTTTTTCAAATTGTTTGGAAGGCGTATGATAAGAACTATCTTCTGATATTGCATTTTAAGATTTTATCATTCATGCTTTTTTTTTACATGTTTTTAAGCATTCATTTTCTTCAGACAATGCCTGTACCAAGTCAATATATGATATTTATTTCCCATGTAATCCGTTGGTTTAAAAAATCGAGCATTTGATTTAGTCAAATTTCATGGACTGTTCCTTTATGAATTCATCCTGGATCTATTTTTTTATTACTACTTTCTGGTTTTCTTTCTATTCAAAAACTAAATGAATATGATCAACGTATGATAATCTTAAAAAGAATTAATAAGAAGCAAGGTATCAATCAAGTGCAGATAATTTCAGGTAATGTGACTAATATATGTGAGATGTTTAGCTAGCTTTAATACCAGGTTTAATATACTAGTATTTCCTGCATAAAAACATGCCTGTACCAAGTCAGGAATTTGACAGTCTTTGATGTTTGAGCTTTTGAGTTTGCCATTTGATTAGGAACTTTCCGTTTTGAATTTTCCTCGATGTTCGGTATTCTTGTTATTTTACTTTTTTCAACTAAAACAAACCAAAGTTATTTCCAGAGACATGATAAAAAAAATAAAACCATACTATTCAAAAGGGACAACATATAAAAGCGAATAAGGAACGAATAAAGAACAGGGTAAACGTATAAACACAAAGGAATAAGTACGAATAGGTAACAAATCAAGAATAAGTAACCAACTTAACATGTCTGTTTAATCAGCTTTATCCTCTTGGAATAACAAAAGATATGTTAGAACAATATTCTATTGGTTTAATTATTTTTTAAGAAAAGGCAAATATTATACAATACCGTGAACATTCTTTTGTACAATTTCGTCTTAATGTCAGTGATTGCGTGAACCCATTTCTTCCTCTCAGCATTGTTAGAAGCTGTACAAATAATATGTTAAAGATAATAAATAACTTAACAAGTATGTAATTATAATTGTTATTAATTTTGAAAGTTATATTTATCGTTAGATACTTCAAACATTTTACAGGGAATACATGCAAACAGGGAAAATCCACCTATAAGTCATGCCGTTCGCCAGGAATTTCATAAAATTAAACTTAAACCGCTGTTCAAAATTCATAAATCGATAGAGAGAAAAATTATCCGGGTTACAAACTAAAACTGAGGGAAACGTATCAAATATAAGAAAACTACGAAACAATAGAAACACAACACCGAAATTTTCACAAACAGAAACGAAGTTTATTGTAACAATGGCCATTTTCCTGACTTAAACTACCCTGTTTATGTTTTAGTAGATCAATCAAGAACTCTCTAAAACTCCGGCGGAACTCATGGTTCTTTTATTAACAATTAATGTACCTAGGCACAACAAACATTCACACGATGATCTGTTCAACTCAAAATAGAATCAACTGTACATTTACATTCAGATATCGGAGATCAAATTTTTTCGTTCATAGTGTATTAATTTACGTTTTGTGATTGAGTCAAGCCTGTCAATTGATTTTTTACCGTGTGTTTTTCTATGTTGTGATGTTAGTTTAGACATATTTATTTATATTGGATTGGGAAACAAGTTTTGCAACTTATATTAATCCCTTTCCACTTTGCGGGTGCGAGTGCTGCCTTGTAGCGGCATTAGCCTTCTTTTTTTCGAAATCTACAAGGGTGTCTTTAACGTGCAAGAGAAATTGGTTCTCTCTTAACACGGGTCAGCCATTTATCGTCCCCTTCCGACGGTGATGTTATGCTATAGTTTCAGAAAAAGGGAGAAGGTTTGGTACCATTAATACGTTTAATCCCGCTGCAAATGTTTGCACCTGTCCTAATAAGTTATCAAAAGTACCAGGATTATAATTTTATACGCCAGACGCGCGTTTCGTCTACATAAGACTCATCCGTGACGCTCATATCAAATAGTTAAAAAAGCCAAATAAATACAAAGTTGAAGAGCATTGAGGACCCAAAATTCCAACAAATTGTGCCAAATACGGCTACGGTAATCTACTCCTGGGGTAAGACAATCCTTAGTTTTCTAAGTCAGGAATCTGATGTACAGTAGTTGTCGTTTGTTTATGTAATTTATACGTGTTTCTCGTTTCTCTTTTTTTTATATAGATTAGACCGTTGGTTTTCCCGTTTGAGTGGTTATACACTAGAAATTTGGGGCCATTTATAGCTTGTTGTTCGATGTAAGCCAAGGCTCCATGTTGAAGGTCGTACATTGACCTATAATGGTTTACTTTTTCAAATTGTTATTTGGATGGAGAGTTGTCTCATTGGCACTCACACCACATCTTCCTGTATCTATAGACATTCCTTTGGTTGTACATCGTTTTTGGCAATTCTGTTAAAGTTTCTCTTTGTTTTTTTTAGCTCACACACTTTTTATGGCAGAAACCCTCTAAACGTTTTAATTTGAAGATGTCAGATGATTTAAGTTAAAAAAAATACGCAATGCATTTTGCATCATACTCATTCGATTAAATCCTTTTTCCGTTATCATTTAAAGAATTTTTAAAAAGTAAGGAAATATCTTTTAAAAATACCACGTAGAGGTGAAACATAATAAAATGAAACAAACCGAAGTTTGAATGACTATATATCATGAAAAAAAATCTTTAAAAATATGGATGTTAAAACTCATTGAATAAACATCGTATATGTATATGTAGGAATCTAAAGTGCGATGGGGACGCTTAAGTACGATGGTCACGCAAAAGTGCGATGGTCTGCGCTACAGTGCGATGCCTGCATACGATAAAGTGCTATGGTCCGCGAAAATATAGACGTAAGAAACGTATTTGTATTATGACGTTAACATTCGTTTGTACAAACTGAATGAACATGCTGGAAGATATGATTCATTAACAACTTATGAACCAAGCTGTCAGAAAGAAAGTGTTCCCGGTTGATGACTTAATTAACTACTATGTCGGCTGAGGCATATATGTGAGTTCTTTTCGGTTGATAGAAGTAGGACTTGTATCTCCAGCTATTTTGTAGATACAAAATACAAATTAGTATACGCAGACGTATCTTGTATCCTGCTTTTATTTGAGGCGAACTGAAACCTTTAAATAATGTTTACGCTAATTCCAGTTTTATTAATTACTTTGCGAACCTCGTTTAACTATTGTAGATTTGAAGGGAAAATAAACCTATAAAAGAAAGGTACATGTTTTCATGTGTAAATAATAAGATTGTCCGCTAAAAGAGGGGCAATAGATTCCAAAGGGACAGTCATACTCATAAATCTAAACAAACTGACAACGCCATGGCTAAAAATGAAAAAGACAAAATATTACTAGTTTGTCCATTGTAAACAAGTACAACATGTAATTGTACTCGGTATGAAAATAGAGAATACTAGGACAGTATCTCCTTTCTGTCGCATTTGAATACAAATAAATGTTAATCATTTCGAAAACATGGAAAATGAACGAATTTTGTATTTTTATTCAACAATAATAAGTGTTCACATAATTTGTAGACTGTGTGAACAGTAAGCTATACCAACGATTCAAATATTTGATACGTCCGAATTGGTAAAAATGAATCCTTAAACTTTAAGGAATTTTGGTCCTAAATGCTCTTCAACTTCGTACTTTGGCCTTTTTATTTTTTTGATTCGAGCGTCACAGATGAGTCTTTTGTAGACGAAACGCGCGTCTGGAGTATATACAAAATTTAGTCCTGGTATCTATGATGAGTTTATTTCTATGAAGGTCGGTCTTCAAAATTTAGAAACAATTACTAGTACGTAAGCCTACCGGTAAATTATAAAGCCTATCCAATATGTACTTTCACGCTTTTTTAGCCCTCTTATCTTACCTTTTTGATCCATCACATTCTAATTTAACGGTCTATAACGAAATAAGGCTGCGTTGAAATATACCTGTTTGGTTTTTTTTATCAAAAGAAACCAATTCAGTTCCTCTAGAAAAACTTCATAATTTTCCTTATCTTTCTCTTATACTTTAATAATTAGTCTTTCTAACCTCCAATGGTAAAAAATGTAATATAATTTTAAATTAATATAATGTTAAGGTACCATATTGTCTGATTTTGAGAGTACCATTGCCAAATGATCATTGTACTTTTGATTTTGGGTATGTCATCTTTGTTTTTTCCTTATTCAAATGTATATCCCACAAAGATACGAGAAATTTGTCATTGTTGTATGATAAAAATCAGATAAGGAAAGACGAAAGAAAAGAGAAGTATTTAAGAAAATTTACATATTCAACAAAACAAATGGAAAGTGATTTAGGAAGTTACTTTATAAATGTCGGCTTTAATAAAGTATGAATGTATGTCTAAATAATTTCAAAATGTCAAAGTAATAAATTAAAAAGTATTACATATCTTGCATGCCACATACAAAATTATAGCTTGGTGTATTCGTTTGTTCTCTACCTTCTAAAATAATAAAATAATAAAATGATAAAAAAAACACCTCAAAATCAATGAGCCTATAAACGATATTGTTTGTACAAAATTAGTTTATTTGACTCTTATGTTATAATGTTTTATATTCGAACATAGCTTACCTCTCAGACGAAAAACATTGTCATTTGCTGATGTAACTCTGAAGGAAAGCAAGTCCTTCTTGGTACGTATATCTGAAAGCTGAGAGAGCGGCATTTGAAACAGAGGTGCAATACAAACAATTAGTTAATGCAAAACATAATGTCAACTAGAAATACGGCAAAAAGATGCTTCATGCTGTGGTATTATTCAACAAGGGGTTCATTGGATCTCAGTGTTTTTTTTGGCAAAATTCATTAATTTCCTGTGAATTTCCCTGTAGTGACCTCTTGGCACAACGCAAATTTGCCTACTGATTTGCCATAAAAAGAACTCATCTTTTTTTCAGACCATTTAAAAAGGAGGGATCATATGCAAAACGACATTTCGTCACTCTTGACTGTAAGTTTTTAGGTGTATTTAAGAGCTAAGAATTTAACCGTCTCGGATCAGAGAAATATTGATTCAATTTTTGTAGACGAAACGCGCGTCTGGCGTATATACTAAATTTGGTCCTGGTATCTATGATGAGTTTATTTACAACCACTGGGTCGATGCCACTGCTGGTGGAGATCTATTTCCCCGAGGGTATCACAAGTCCAGTAGTCAGCACTTTTTGTGCTGACATGAATCGTCATTGATATGGTTATATTTATAAATTTACTGTTTACAATTTTTTGAATTACTAATAGTATTTTTTGCACCTGAACATCAATTAAACATATATAACTTTTGTTTATCTCACCAATAGAAATGATATTTATCAGATTATTACAAACTTCTCTCGTTCAATTTCGCAACCACCACCCCCCTTTTTTTTCAATGTGTTCAACTTTTACGTTGTTATACCTCAATTTGTACATAATTGTTACAGCATGTAATGCCGTTGAAAAACTCAATTTTGATCATTCGAAGTGCTATTGTTTGTATTCTTTAAATGTCTTAAAACGGTCCTATTTTTTAATACTAGAATACTTTGTATTCGACAATGGGTAGTGATATTGTTGCACACAGAATATCAATAGGACTGTTTTATTGCAAACTGAGCTATGGTTGTGTAAAAACAGTTATTAAACATACTGTTAGTTTTATTGATGTACTTTTTGAAATATGTGTAAATTTGGAGAAATGTAAGTTGTGGATACTAGGTAAATACAAATCATTTTCTGATATTGTATCATTTTATATGTTGTTATATAGCTTAATATTGTTAATATGTGGCGATATAGAAAGTAATCCTGGTCCAGGAGGCACACCAGACCCGCCTGAAAGAACATTGTCAATTTTCCACGGTAATATTAGAAGCCTAAGAAACAAACAGAATTATATTACTGACATAATTGAAGATTTCGATATAGTATTTTTTACCGAATCACATTTAGATGTTAACGTTAATGATTTCGATTTATCATTATTTGGTTTTGAGACACCAGTTCGAAAAGACCGGAATGCCAACGGCGGAGGCATAATTATGTATTATAAAAGTTTAATTAATATTGTTCGTCGTGTTGATTGAGAACATGATGAAGTGGAAAGTATGTGGTTCGAATTAAAAACGAAACTTCGATCAATACTGATTAATATAAATTATAGATCAGAGCGACAGTCTTCAGTTTGTTTCTGGCAATATTTTGATATGATGTTGAAAAGGGCCTTAGATGAAAATAATTGTTTGGGTGATCTGAACAAAAATTTCATGTCAGATATATCGTCAAATATAAGAGATATTGTTTTCATTAACGGTCTCATTAACATTATAGATAAGCCGACGCACTTTGATACACGTACAGGTAACACTTCGTTGCTTGATCCTATTTTAGTGACAGATTCGATACCTGTTGTCGATAAAGACACGGTACCTATTGATAGAGAGATCAGTGATCACGATGGAACATATGTCACAATTAATTGCGGATTTACTAGTAGTCGTACTTATAAGCGGAAGATTTTGGGATTATACAAATGGGGATTTTGACCTCATGAATCAAAAGGTATCAAGGACCAATTGGGAGCATTTGATTTCTGACGCAGATAACATGAATGTTGCTTGCACTAATTTCACTAATTCACTCCTTGACATAGCATCAGAGTGTATACCTACACGAGAAATTGTAGTGCGATGTGATGACAAAATTTGGTATAATTCTAACTTGCGTCGTGAAATGCGCAAGCGCGACAGATTTCGAAAATTATTTCTACGTTTGAAATCATCTTTCGCTGAACTTAAGTTTAAGAAACAGCGAAACAAAGTAAATAACATGAAAAAGCAGACTAAAAAACACTTTTACGCCAGTTTAAATGAAAATTTAGATGAAATCAAACAAGCGAATCCGAAACAGTATTGGAAGATTATTAATATGCACATTAAAAGCGACAGGCCTGTTCATGACGTACCACCTTTGAAGGATCCGAATCAAAATTATAATTTGGCATATGAGAGCTCTGAAAAGTCTGAAATTTTGAATAAATATTTCTGTTCTATAGCTAATTTGGAGAATCCAGATAAGGATTTACCGGCTTTTAACGATCGTTGTGCTGATTTCCTGTCATCGATTGTAGTTAGTGAACAAGACGTGCACGATATGATTTCCACACTTGATGTTGATAAAGCGGTGGGGCCTGATATCATAAGCAACAGAATGGTACTTGCTGTCAGAAATCAAATTTCAAAACCATTATGTTTATTATTCAATAGGTCATTACGTGATAAAATATTCCCAAACCAGTGGAAAATTGCACATGTTATTTCATTATTTAAAAGCGGTGATAAATCTTTGCCCTCAAATTATAGACCTGTCTCTTTATTATCTTGTGTGAGCAAACTTCTGGAAAAAATAGTTTTTAAAAATATTTTTAATCATTTGCATTCAAATAATCTATTATACAAGTTTCAATCAGGATTCATTCCTGGATATTCTACTACCCATCAATTGATTGAGTTGTATAACCATATTTTAAAGTCACTAAACGACAAACAACTTACTAGTATAACATTTGTGGACATAAGTAAAGCTTTTGATACAGTTTGGATCAAAAGTCTATTATATAAGCTCGAAAAATATGGCATTAAAGGGGATTTATTATGTTGGCTGAAAAGTTACTTATCGGGACGGTCTCAAAGAGTGGTTATGAAAGATTCACTATCCACATTGGGCTGTTTAAGAGCTGGTGTGCCCCAGGGGTCGGTACTTGGTCCATTATTATTTTTGATTTTCATAAATGACATTGCAGATGATCTAAGTGGGTTCAGTAGACTTTTTGCTGATGACATATCTATTGGCCATACTGCACCCGATGTTACAAGTCTCAACACTTTAATAAATATTGATTTAGATAATTTACAAAATTGGTCTGAGAAGTGGATGCTAAAATTTAATCCTAATAAAACAGATATCATGATTTTTAACCAGACACAAGTTGGTTCCTTTTTCCTTTTTCCTTTTTCGATATTCAATTTTTTTTAAATATTACAAGTCCAAACTAAAAAAAATTTTTTCCTCAGAATTTTTTTTCCTCAAAATTTGTTTTCCTCAAATTTTTTTTTTCCTCAAAAATTTTTTTCCTCAAAATTTTTTTTTCCTCAAAATTTTTTTTCCTCAAATTTTTTTTTTCCTCAAAATTTTTTTTCCTCAAAAATTTTTTTTCCATAAAATTTTTTTTTCTCAAATTTTTTTTCCTAAAAATATTTTTTCCTCAAATTTTTTTTTCATCAGATTTTTTTTTTCCTCAAATTTTTTTTTCATCAGATTTTTTTTTTCCTCAAAAAGTTTTTCAAATTTTTTTTTCGTTTCCTTATTCGGTTTCTTTTTCCTTATTCGATTTTCATTTCCTTATACAGTTTCTATTTCCTTATTCGATTTCCATTTCCTTATTCGATTTTCATTTCCTTATTCGGTTTCTTTTTCCTTTTTCAATGTTCATTTCCTTTTTCGGTTTCTATTTCCTTATTCGGTTTCTATTTCCTTATTGGATTTTCATTTCCTTATTCGATTTCCATTTCCTTATTCAATTTCCATTTCCTTATTCGGTTTCTTTTTCCTTTTTCAATGTTCATTTCCTTTTTGGGTTTCTATTTCCTTATTGGGTTTCTATTTTCTTATTGGGTTTCTATTTCCTTATTGGGTTTCTATTTCCTTATTGGATTTTCGTTTCCTTATTCGATTTCCATTTCCTTATTCGATTTCCATTTCCTAATTCGGTTTCTTTTTCCTTTTTCAATCTTCATTTCCTTTTTCGGTTTCTATTTCCTTATTGGGTTTTGATTTCCTTATTCAGTTTCCATTTCCTTATTGGATTTGCATTTCCTTATTCGGTTTCTTTTTCCTTATTCGGTTTCTATTTCCTTATTCAGTTTCCATTTCCTTATTAGATTTTCATTTCCTTATTGGATTTTCATTTCCTTATTCGGTTTCCATTTCCTTTTTCGATGTTCAAATTTTGAAAAATATTACAAGTCCAAACTGAATTTTTTTTCTCCTTCAAAATTTGTTTCCTCAAATTTTTTTTTCCTCAAAATTTTTTCCCTCAAAATTTGTTTTTTCCTCAAATTTTTTTTCCTCCAAAAGTTTTTCAATTTTTTTTTTTTCGTTTCCTTATTCGGTTTATTTTTCCTTATTCGATTTCCATTTCCTTATACAGTTCCTATTTCCTTATTCGATTTCCATTTCCTTATTTGATTTTCATTTCCTTATTCGGTTTTTTTTTCCCTTTTCAATGTTTATTTCATTTTTCGGTTTCTATTTCCTTGTTCGGTTTCTATTTCCTTATTGGATTTTCATTTCCTTATTCGATTTCCATTTCCTTATTGGGTTTCCATTTCCTTATTGGATTTTCATTTCCTTATTGGATTTTCATTTCCTTATTCGGTTACTTTTTCCTTATTCGGTTTCTATTTCCTTATTCAGTTTCCATTTCTTTATTGGATTTTCATTTCCTTATTGGATTTTCATTTCCTTATTCGGTTTCCATTTCCTTTTTATACGACCGCAAATTTTGACAAAAATTTTCGTCGTATATTGCTATCACGTTGGCGTCGTCGTCGTCGTCGTCGTCGTCGTCCGAATACTTTTAGTTTTCGCACTCTAACTTTAGTAAAAGTGAATAGAAATCTATGAAATTTTAACACAAGGTTTATGACCATAAAAGGAAGGTTGGTATTGATTTTGGGAGTTTTGGTCCCAACATTTTAGGAATAAGGGGCCAAAAAGGGCCCAAATAAGCATTTTCTTGGTTTTCGCACTATAACTTTAGTTTAAGTTAATAGAAATCTATGAAATTTTGACACAAGGTTTATGACCACAAAAGAAAGGTTGGGATTGATTTTGGGAGTTTTGGTTTCAACAGTTTAGGAATTAGGGGCCAAAAAAGGGCCCAAATAAGCATTATTCTGGGTTTTCGCACAATAACTTTAGTTTAAGTAAATAGAAATCAATGAAATTTAAACATAATGTTTATGACCACAAAAGGAAGATTGGTACTGATTTTGGGAGTTTAGGTCCCAACAGTTTAGGAATTAGGGGCCAAAAAGGGACCCAAATAAGCATTTTTCTTGGTTTTCACACCATAACGTTAGTATAATTAAATAGAAATCTATGAAATTTAAACACAAGGTTAATGACCATAAAAGGAAAGTTGGTATTGATTTTGGGAGTTTTGGTCCCAACAGTTTAGGAAAAAGGGGCCCAAAGGGTCCAAAATTAAACTTTGTTTGATTTCATCAAGAATTGAATAAATAAGGTTCTTTCATATGCCAAATCTAACTGTGTATGTAGATTCTTAACTTTTGGTCCCGTTTTCAAATTGGTCTACATTAAGGTCCAAAGGGTCCAAAATTAAACTTAGTTTGATTTTAACAAAAATTGAATCCTTGGGGTTCTTTGATATGCTGAATCTAAAAATGAACTTAGATTTTTTATTATTGGCCCAGTTTTCAAGTTGGCCCAAATCGGGGTCCAAAATTAAACTTTTTTGATTTCATCAAAAATTGAATAAATGGGGTTCTTTGATATGGCAAATCTAACTGTGTATGTAGATTCTTCATTTTTGGTCCCGTTTTCAAATTGGCCTTCATTAAGGTCCAAAGAGTCCAAAATTAAACTAAGTTTGATTTTAACAAAAATTAAATTCTTGGGCCTCTTTCATATGCTGAATCTAAACATGTACTTAGATTTTTGATTATGGGCCCAGTTTTTAAGTTGGTCCAAATCAGGATCTAAAATTATTATATTAAGTATTGTGGAATAGCAAGTCTTTTCAATTGCACAGTATTGTGCAATGGCAAGAAATATCTTATTTCACAATATTGTGAAATAGCAAATTTTTTTTTAATTAGAGTTATCTTTCTTTGTCCAAAAAAGTAAGCAAGAAATATCTTATTGCAAGATTTTTTTTTAATTGGAGTTATCTTTCTTTGTCCAGAATCAACTTAAATCCTTGTTATATACAATATACAATGTATATTCACTTTTTACTACCAACTGATACATTTAAATAATCTTTACCATTCAGTGATAACAAGCAGTTTTTTTACATTCTATTTACAGTTTATTTTATGATGTATTTAAATGAGTAGTTATTGTTGCAAACTCCATTAGAATATTTTAATTGAGATTAGTTTTGGAATAAGGGAAAGGGGGATGTGATTACAAAATTGGGTTCAATTTTTATACGACCGCAAATTTTGAAAAAATTTTCGTCGTATATTGCTATCACGTTGGCGTCGTCGTCGTCGTCGTCGTCGTCGTCGTCGTCGTCGTCGTCCGAATACTTTTAGTTTTCGCACTCTAACTTTAGTAAAAGTGAATAGAAATCTATGAAATTTTAACACAAGGTTAATGACCATAAAAGGAAGGCTGGTATTGATTTTGGGAGTTTTGGTCCCATCATTTTAGGAATTAGGGGCCAAAAAGGGCCCAAATAAGCATTTTCTTGGTTTTCGCACTATAACTTTAGTTTAAGTTAATAGAAATCTATGAAATTTTGACACAAGGTTTATGACCACAAAAGAAAGGTTGGGATTGATTTTGGGAGTTTTGGTTTCAACAGTTTAGGAATTAGGGGCCAAAAAAGGGCCCAAATAAGCATTATTCTTGGTTTTCGCACAATAACTTTAGTTAAAGTAAATAGAAATCAATGAAATTTAAACACAATGTTTATGACCACAAAAGGAAGGTTGGTATTGATTTTTGGAGTTTCGGTTCTTACAGTTTAGGAATTAGGGGCCAAAAAGGGACCCAAATAAGCATTTTTCTTGGTTTTCCAACCATAGCGTTAGTATAAGTAAATAGAAATCTATGAAATTTAAACACAAGGTTTATGACTATAAAAGGAAGGTTGGTATTGATTTTGGGAGTTTTGGTCCCAACAGTTAAGGAAAAAGGGGCCCAAAGGGTCCAAAATTAAACTTTGTTTGATTTCATCAAAATTGAATAATTGGGGTTCTTTAATATGCCGAATCTAACTGTGTATGTAGATTCTTAATTTTTGGTCCCGTTTTCAAATTGGTCTACATTAAGGTCCAAAGGGTCCAAAATTAAATTTTTAGTTTGATTTTAACAAAAATTGAAACCTTGGGGTTCTTTGATATGCCGAATCTAAAAATGTACTTAGATTTTTGATTATTGGCCCAGTTTTCAAGTTGGCCCAAATCGAGGTCCAAAATTAAACATTGTTTGATTTCATCAAAAATTGAATAATTTGGGTTCTTTGATATGCCAAATCTAACTGTGTATGTAGATTCTTAATTTTTGGTCCAGTTTTCAAATTGGCCTAAATTAAAGTGCAAAGGGTCCAAAATTAAACTAAGTTTGATTTTAACAAAAATTAAATTCTTGGGCCTCTTTGATATGCTGAATCTAAACATGTACTTAGATTTTTGATTATGCGCCCAGTTTTCAAGTTGGTCCAAATCAGGATCTAAAATTATTATATTAAGTATTGTGCAATAGCAAGTCTTTTCAATTGCACAGTATTGTGCAATGGCAAGAAATATCTTATTTCACAATATTGTGAAATAGCAAATTCTTTTTAATTAAGAGTTATCTTTCTTTGTCCAGTATAGTAAGCAAGAAATATCTGCAAGAATTTTTTTTAATTGGAGTTATCTTTCTTTGTCCAGAATCAACTTAAATCTTTGTTATATACAATATACAATGTATATTCACTTTTTACTACCAACTGATAAATTTAAATAATCTTTACCATTCAGTGATAACAAGCAGTTATTTTACATCTTAATATTTTATGATGTATTTAAATGAGTAGTAATTGTTGCAAACTCCATTAGAATATTTTAATTGAAATTAGTTTTGGAATAAGGGAAAGGGGGATGTGATTAAAAAATTGGGTACAATTTTTCTCCTTTGAAATTTCATAAATAAAAAGAAAATTTCTTCAAACATTTTTTTGAGAGGATTAATATTCAACAGCATAGTGAATTGCTCTAAGAGAAAACAAAAATTTTAAGTTCATTTGAATACATTCATTCTGTGTCAGAAACCTATGCTGTGTCAACTATTTAATCACAATCCAAATTTAGAGCGGAATCCAGCTTGAATGTTGTGTCCATACTTGCCCCAACCGTTCAGGGTTCAACCTCTGCGGTCGTATAAAGCTACGCCCTGCGGAGCATCTGGTTCGATATTCAAATTTTGAAAAATATTACAAGTCCAAACTGAAATTTTTTTTTCCTTCAAAATTTTTTTCCTCAAATTTTTTTTTTCTCAAAATTTTCTTTTCCTCAAAATTTTTTTTCCTCAAAATTTTTTTTTCCTCAAAATTATTTTTTCCTCAAATTATTTTTTCATCCAATTTTTTTTTTCCTCAAAAAGTTTTTAAATTTTTTTTTTCGTTTCCTTATTCAGTTTCTTTTTCCTTATTCGATTTTCATTTCCTTATACAGTTTCTATTTCCTTATTCGGTTTCTTTTTCCTTTTTCAATATTCATTTCCTTTTTCGGTTTCTATTTCCTTATTCGGTTTCTATTTCTTTATTGGGTTTCTATTTCCTTATTGGATTTTCGTTTCCATATTCGGTTTCTTTTTCCTTATTCGATTTTCATTTCCTTATACAGTTAATTCTTGATTCGATTTCCATTTCCTTATTCGATTTTCATTTCCTTATTCGGTTTCTTTTCCTTTTTCAATGTTTATTTCCTTTTTCGGTTCAATTTCCTTATTCGGTTTCTATTTCCTTATTGGATTTTCATTTCCTTATTCAATTTCCATTTCCTTATTCGATTTCCATTTCCTTATTTGGTTTCTTTTTCCTTTTTCAATCTTCATTTCCTTTTTCGGTTTCTATTTCCTTATTCGGTTTCGATTTCCTTATTCAGTTTCCATTTCCTTATTGGATTTTCATTTCCTTATTGGATTTTCATTTCCTTATTCGGTTACTTTTTCCTTATTCGTTTTCTATTTCCTTATTCAGTTTCCATTTCCTTATTGGATTTTCATTTCCTTATTGGATTTTCATTTCCTTATTGGATTTCCATTTCCTTATTCGGTTTCCATTTCCTTTTTCGATATTCAAATTTTGAAAAATATTACAAGTCCAAACTGAATTTTTTTTCCTTGAAAATATTTTTTCCTCCTAATTTTTTCCTCCAAATTTGTTTTTCCTCAAAATTTTTTTCCTCAAAATTTTCTTTCATCAAATTTGTTTTCCTCAAATTTTTTTTTTCCTCTAAATTTTTTTCCTCAAAGTTTTTTTTTCTCAATAAGTTTTTCAAATTTTTTTTCGTTTCCTTATTCGTTTTCTTTTTCCTTTTTCGATTATCATTTCCTTATTCGGTTTCTTTTTCCTGATTCGATTTTCATTTCCTTATTCGATGTCTATTTCCTTATTCAATTTCCATTTCCTGATTCGATTTTCATTTCCTTATTCGTTTTTTTTTTCCTTTTTCAATATTCATTTCCTTTTTCGGTTTCTATTCCCTTATTCGGTTTCTATTTCCTTATTGGATTTTCATTTCCTTATTCGATTTCCATTTCCTTATTCGATTTCTGTTTCCTTATTTGGTTTCTATTTCCTTATTCGGTTTCTATTTCCTTATTCGGTTTCTTTTTCCTTATTCGGTTTCTGTTTCCTTATTTGATTTCTTTTTCCTTATTAAATTTTCATTTCCTTATTCGGTTACTATTTCCTTATATTTTCAACTATCAAACATCAACACAAACCAAACTGGATGTAATTGAAAGATATCTAGAGGTCAATATACAGACTCGAACAAAAGACAAAAAAGGAAAAATATAGCGAGCTTTTTTGGGATGAAGATGTAGTAAAGACCGAACGTCAGTTTTAGTCGTCAAGTGATCATCCTTTTATATTGTTAACGTTTCATTGCGTACATCGCTTAATGTGCGCCAGTTTTAGGAGTTTAATACAGGACAGTGTATGAATCCATGTTACTTTCCCTTTTCTCTGAGTAACGAAAACTGCTCAGCGGGTCATGTGCACAACTACAAGGAACATTCAGCGGACACGTTGTCCAAAGGAACAATTCATGGCTAACCACAGCGTGAGTTACATTTAAAACATTACAAATTTTGTATTTACATCAGCCATGAACTGTTTTAATATCTTTTCTTATGTTATAAAGAAATTATGAACATTTTACCGTTCAAACTGTTCGTATCTGCGATGAGACAACTTAATTGCAGACAGAACCCGACGTGTGCAAGAATATGTATCTATTTATTGTTATAAAGAACTTTAACGGATTTATATATCTACGAACTGTTTATCCGTATATTTTATGGACTTAAATTATCATTGAACACATTGTAAAATTGTATTTATATTTTATTTTCAGTTTTTCATCTTTTGGATTGGTAGTAAAATAAAAGTCAGCTCCTGATTGTTTTATCCTTACATTAACCCAGTCATCTTGGTTACACTCACTGGTCCGGCCAGTACACATGTATATATGTGTATATATATCATTGATTCAGTGGCGATGGCAAATAGACACTGATAAGTCTTAAATAAAATTTTATAGTTTTGAATGTTTCTTCGTCAGTTGACTCAAAATAAGTGGAGGTATGTTCTTATTGCCGACAAGAGAGGCGCTCTACCTATATTAATTTGTGCATAAAGCGATTGAAAGTTGTTAGATACTGAATGCTTTTACCACAAATGCGCCTAAGTTTTAATCTGTGTATATATACTTAAAATACGATGATAACATTCATGTCTTGTTCAGGATTTCTGTCAGATCCAACCACGTTGGTTTTCCCGTTTGAATGGTTTTACACTAGTAATTTTGGGGCCCTTTATAGCTTGTTGTTCGGTGTGAGCCAAGGCTCCGTGTTGAAGGCCGTACTTTAACCTATAATGGTTTAATTTTTAAATTGTTATTTGGATGGAGAGTTGTCTCATTGGCACTCACACCACATCTTCCTATATCTATGTAGAAGTCATGTTTGTGAGATATGGTTTTAGTCGATGATGTTCATGAAGGACCTGTAGTACAAAGTATATCACTGGATTGAACTCTCTGTCTAAGTGTATCATTAAAGTGCTTTGCTTTGAGCTGAGTTCAGTGTAAGGATAAAACAATCAGGAGCTGACTTTTATTTTACTACCAATCCAAAAGATGAAAAACTGAAAATAAAATATAAATACAATTTTACAATGTGTTCAATGATAATTTAAGTCCATAAAATATACGGATAAACAGTTCGTAGATATACAAAGCCGTTAAAGTTTTTTATAATAATAAATAGATAAATATTCTTGCACACGTCGGCGTCGGGTTCTGTCTGGAATTAAGTTGTAACATCTCAAATACGAAAAGTTTGAACGGTAAAATATTCATAATTTCTTTATAACATAAGAAAAGATATTAAAACAGTTCATGGCTGATGTAAATACAAAATTTGTAATGTTTTAAATGTAACTCACGCTGTGGTTAGCCATGAATTGTTCCTTTGGACAACCAGTTGACGGTGGCCGCTTACCGGAAGAAGAAGAAGAACGTGTCCGCTGAATGTTCCTTGTAGTTGTGCACATGACCCGCTGATCAGTTTTCGTTATTCAGAGAAAGGGGAAAGTAACATGGATTCCTACACTGTCCTGTATAAAACTCCTAAAACTGGCGCACATTAAGCGATGTACGCAATGAAACGTTAACAATATAAAATGATGATCACTTGACGAATAAATGAGGAATGAGTTCCAGAACAACATGTAAGACTAACATTAAAGTATATCCGACTAAAACTGACGTTCGGTCTTTACTACATCTTCATCCCAAAAAAGCTCGCTATATTTTTCCTTTTTTGTCTTTTGTTCGAGCCTGTATATTGACCTCTAGATATCTTTCAATTTCATCCAGTTTGGTGTGTGTTGATGTTTGATAGTTGTAAATATAAGGAAATAGTAACCGAATAAGGAAATGAAAATTTAATAAGGAAAAAGAAATCAAATAAGGAAACAGAAACCTAATAAGGAAAAAGAAACCGAATAAGGAAATAAAAACCGAATAAGGAAATAGAAACCGAATATGGAAATAAACATTGAAAAAGGAAAAAGAAACCGAATAAGGAAATGAAAATCGAATAAGGAAATGGAAATCGAATAAGGAAATAGGAACTGTATAAGGAAATGAAAATCGAATAAGGAAAAAGAAACCGAATAAGGAAACGAAAAAAAAAATTTGAAAAACTTTTTGAGGAAAAAAAAATTTGAGGAAAAAAATTTTGAAGGCAAAAAAAAAATCAGTTTGGACTTGTAATATTTTTCAAAATTTGAATATCGAAAAAGGAAATGGAAACCGAATAAGGAAATGAAAATCCAATAAGGAAATGAAAATCCAATAAGGAAATGAAAATCCAATAAGGAAATGGAAACTGAATAAGGAAAAAGAAACCGAATAAGGAAAAAGAAACCGAATAAGGAAATGAAAATCCAATAAGGAAATGAAAATCCAATAAGGAAATGGAAATTGAATAAGGAAATAGAAACCGAATAAGGAAATAGAAACCGAAAAAGGAAATGAATATTGAAAAAGGAAAAAGAAACCGAATTAGGAAATGGAAATCGAATAAGGAAATGGAAATAGAATAAGGAAACGAAAATCCAATAAGGAAATAGAAACCCGATAAGGAAATAGAAACCCAATAAGGAAATAGAAACCGAAAAAGGAAATGAACATTGAAAAAGGAAAAAGAAACCGAATAAGGAAATGGAAATTGAATAAGAAAATGGAAATCGAATAAGGAAATGAAAATCCAATAAGGAAATAGAAACCGAATAAGGAAATAGAAACCGAAAAAGGAAATGAACATTGAAAAAGGAAAAAGAAACCGAATAAGGAAATGAAAATCGAATAAGGAAATGGAAATCGAATAAGGAAATGGAAATCAAATAAGGAAACGAAAATCCAATAGGGAAATAGAAACCCAATAAGGAAATTGAAACCCAATAAGGAAATAGAAACCGAATAAGGAAATAGAAACCGAAAAAGGAAATGAATATTGAAAAAGGAAATAGAAACTGTATAAGGAAATGAAAATCGAATAAGGAAAAAGAAACCGAATAAGGAAACGAAAAAAAAATTTGAAAAACTTTTTGAGGAAAAAAAAAATTTGATGAAAAAAAAATTTGACGAAAAAAAATTTTTAGGAAAAAAATTTTGAATAAAAAAATTTTGAGGAAAAAAAATTTTTGAGAAAAAAAAAATTTTTGGAAAAAAAAAATTTGAGGAAAAAAAATTTTGAGGAAAAAATTTTTTGGAGAAACGAAAAATTTGAGGAAAAAAAATTTTGAAGGAAAAAAATTTTTCAGTTTGGACTTATAATATTTTTCAAAATTTGAATATCGAAAAAGGAAATGGGAACCGAATAAGGAAATGAAAATCCATAAGAAAATGAAAATCCAATAAGGAAATGGAAACTGAATAAGGAAATAGAAACCGAATAAGGAAAAAGTAACCGAATAAGGAAATGAAAATCCAATAAGAAAATGAAAATCCAATAAGGAAATGGAAACTGAATAAGGAAATCGAAACCGAATAAGGAAATAGAAACCGAAAAAGGAAATGAAGATTGAAAAAGGAAAAAGAAACCGAATTAGGAAATGGAAATCGAAAAAGGAAATGAATATTGAAAAAGGAAAAAGAAACCGAATAAGGAAATGGAAATCGAATAAGGAAATGGAAATTAAATAAGGAAATGAAAATCCAATAAGGAAATAGAAACCGAATAAGGAAATAGAAACCGAAAAAGGAAATAAACATTGAAAAAGGAAAAGAAACCGAATAAGGAAATGAAAATCGAATAAGGAAATTGAAATCGAATCAGGAAATAAACTGTATAAGGAAATGAAAATTGAATAAGGAAAAAGAAACCGAATAAGGAAACGAAAATCCAATAAGGAAATAGAAACCCAATAAGGAAATAGAAACCCAATAAGGAAATAGAAACCAAATAAGGAAATAGAAACCGAAAAAGGAAATGAATATTGAAAAAGGAAAAAGAAACCAAATAAGGAAATGGAAATCAAATAAGGAAATGGAAATCGAATAAGGAAATGAAAATCCAATAAGGAAATAGAAACCGAATAAGGAAATAGAAACCGAAAAAGGAAATGAACATTGAAAAAGGAAAAAGAAACCGAATAAGGAAATGAAAATCGAATAAGGAAATGAAAATCGAATAAGGAAATGGAAATCGAATAAGGAAATAGAAACTGTATAAGGAAATGAAAATCGAATAAGGAAAAAGAAACCGAATAAGGAAACGAAAAAAAAATTTGAAAAACTTTTTGAGGAAAAAAAAAATCTGATGAAAAAAAAATTTGAGGAAAAAATATTTTTAGGAAAAAAAATTTGAAAAAAAAATTTTGAGGAAAAAAAAATTTTGAGGAAAAAAATTTTGAGGAAAAAAAAATTTGAGGAAAAAAAAATTTGAGGAAAAAAAAATTTTGAGGAAAAAAAATTTTGAGGAAAAAAAAAATTTGAGGAAAAAAAAATTTGAGGAAAAAAAAATTGAGGAAAACAAATTTTGGAGGAAAACATTTTTTTAGTTTGGACTTGTAATATTTTTTAAAATTTGAATATCGAAAAAGGGAAAAGGAAAAAGGAACCAACTTGTGTCTCGTGATTTTTAATACTAGGAATATGCAGAACGTCCTTACTTTTGATTTTGGTGGAGTCTCAATAGCTCCTGTAGATACACATACACATTTAGGTATTATTTTTAGTAGTGACTGTAAATGGAATAAACATGTTGATAAACTGATAGAGAAGACGTCAAAACAAGTAAATGTACTGAGGAAACTAAAATTTAGACTAAAAAGGGAATATCTTTTTATTCGTCCTATTTTGGAATATTCATCTGAAGTTTGGGATAACTGTGGGCAAATTAATTCTGAAAGGTTAGAAAAGATTCAGATTGAAGCTGCACGTATAGTTACCGGTTTACCATGTTATGCTAGTATCAACTCTATTTATAGAGAGACGGGATGGGAGAAATTAAGTGTCAGAAGGGAAGTTAAAAAACTGACCATGTTTTATAAAATTGTAAATAATCAAACACCGGATTATTTACAAGTATTGGTTCCTCCGTATGTATCAGATACTAATAATTATAACCTGCGAAATAGACATAACATTAATATACCATTGAATCGTCTATCAGTTTATCAACAGTCTTTTTTTCCATCTTCTATTACATTGTGGAATAAATTAGATTTGCATATTCGTCAAATTCCTACTTTCTTTTCTTTCAAGTTACAATTGCAACAGCTGTATTTTCATAATGTAAAACCTCCTAGGTACTATTTTTATGGAGATAGACTGCTATCTGCATTACATGCAAGGCTACGCAACAAGTGCAGTGCACTTAGCGCAGATTTAAACAAGGCCAATTTAGTACATGATGCATATTGTGCATGTGGGTACACTAGTGAAAGTGTTGAACACTATTTATTATATTGTAATAACTTTGCATCGCAAAGAAATGTTATGCTTACCGAACTGACCCACTTAGACATTCCTGTTACAATTGAAATGTTATTGTTTGGTAATGACAACTTAGATACAAAAGACAATTTTGTAATATTTTCTGCAGTACATAAATATATAAAAGAAACTCAACGTTTCTCACTCTGATAACAACCTTGCTGGTTATTGTTTTATTTACTAGTCTAAAGTACAGACGATGCATTGTTCGAATGATTGATTTATTGTTCATAACGGTTAAAATAATGTTTCGCCTCAATGGATTTCAATTATTGAAGTTAAAACAAAAACGATACTTACATTAAACATACGTTCTTGTCATCCTTTTATCCGCATTTTAACGTCAGAATTTAATGTCCGTATCACAATTATATATATTCACAATATTGCATGTTACTTTTACAACTTCTACATGTAAATATTATAGAAAGTCATTTAAAAGCACACTAATAACAGTAGGTGTTTTCCCTTGAGACCGATCGTTTGGGTGTGTTTGATTATTTAAAAGAAGAACGTTTGATATCCACTGAGCCGTTTCTATTATTCTTTGTGTATAAATATTATAATAACAATAGTTGTGATTTATTTAATTATTTTTCATGCCTTCATGCTTATTAGAAAAATACAAATTTATGTTATGTGCTATATAAATATAATGTATATTCATGTATATTATGGAGAAGACGGAACTAAGTTGGAAAACTTGTGTCTAATCCATTTGTTTTCAACAATAAAATATGTTTAAACTAATAGTACTGCAACCAGAGTTCATTTTTTTAAACTTTAATGGTCCGGAAGAACACACAGATAAATTATATATCGATGGAAAGAGGAAAACGTGTACAATAAGAAAAGTTGGGTCGTAAAAATCAAGAGTGGTCACAATTTTGTAAAATTGAGGTCAAAGGTCAGACCTAAAAATATCAATATTTCAACCACAAGGACAAAAAGGAGAAATATTCAATATTTATTCAATAGAATGCTACAAACACGATTCAATTATAAGCATATGCTATAAACGATGTTTAAACGACAACTTTGACTACTTATAAGAAGAGCTGCCATTACAAATTAGCGTTGATTTGGAACCTTCTGATTTTTTTCCATTTAAGACATAGCAAACGAAAAAGCGGCCTTGACCTTTTCACATCCATAAACCTTCATATTGTGTATAGTGGTTCACTATAGTATATTACAGAATTATTTTCTAAACTATAAAACACCAGTTTATCAAATTATTTCAATATTTTTTCTATCTTTGAAAAAAACAAAATTCAAGCGCTAAAACAGTGTTTTTAAGTTTGCATCGTGAAGGTTGTGGATTTTGTTAAAATTAGTATCTAGTTATAGATAAATACATATTGTGCATTTGCAAAGCCTGGACAGAGCAGTTATAACACAAAATATACTATAGTCACCCGAGGCGAATGCGAGGTTTAAAAAAAATGAGTAAAACAAAGTCAGTTTAGTTCATGAACATTTTTTTAGTGGGATAATCCTGGTAAAAAAGTTAACTCATTATTTTTTTAAGGGAAGGATGAAAAATTATACAATGCAATGCCAATTTTCTAATGTTGTAATTCAAAATCAGTCATGATCCTTATATAACTTTTAAAAGCGACACACAATAGCTCAAGTATTCATTAAATAGGGACATGAATCAATCTCTTAGTCATCATATGCGGATTCAGTACGCGTATTAGCATTATAAGACACTCCCTTTTTTTTTATAAGAACAGGTTCGGCGCAGGACAGAGTTTGTTTAAAACAAACACATTTTTTAGTACACATGCTATCTGGAGAGTAAATACCGTCATGATTCGGTCAAACTCGTCATATACAGTCTTACATTTACATCAATGTTTGTGACACATATTCCCATATGCATATGCATGATATATCTGCACTGCCAATCCCAAATGTAATGGGGCGAATGATGCTTCAGAAACGATTGGCTCTGTAATAGCCATAAATTTACGAATTTTTGTTCTCTTAGGGAGAGTATACGGGTCAGAAGCGCCTTTGTGTTATTTTTTCACCAATTAACTAACAAATGAACTTTTGAGCCTAGGCTCCGTGTTGAATACCGGACCGTGATCTTTAATGGTTTACTTTTATAAATGTGACTTGATTGATGTATTGTATCGGCACTCATACCGCATCTTCCTATATCTATTAAGAAGCTATGCGGGCATCATTTCCATAGAAATACCAAAACGAGGACATAGCTCATAAGAACACTGGTGGCAGGGTGAAGTAATTGTTCTTCTTTTAATGTATCCTTGATTTTTTCAGACACACCTTGGTGTAATTCTGAAAGTCTTAAGTTAAACATAGACTTCAATTTTCCTGCAGCAGATATGGCATCCTCTATATTGAATTCAGAGCTAAACTTTATATTTCATATCCCTTGGGTCCCCCTGTGTCTGAATTGTAAGGTGTCACAATATCTAGTTAATTCTGGAGTTTGGCAGTTTGGTAAGCATCAGAGACAATCTTGGGTAGAAGTGATCGGTATATGTAGAGTATGTGCTACATGAGAAATACTTTTTCTTATGGAAGAACAAATCACATCACTTACAATCGTTATTAATGAACTGACAGCAAGTTCAAATTCTCTTTTTCAGTAACTATTTTACTTAATTGCACAGGTGTTGACTTCAATAAGTACTTGGTTATGCATGGATAAATGATTACTCACATTAATAAGCACAACTTAAAAGACTGTCAACACGTTTAGAGGACTCAGTTTTGTGTAGTTTTCTGTTTTGTTGTAAAGGTTTTTCTTTTACACAAAAACACTGTTTTCATGTCTAAACTACAAGGAAGAAACTGAGCGAGAGATCATATAAATGTGTCAGGTTGTGAGGATGCATGTCGATCAGTTTGATCACATATATGGATTTCTGTTGTTTCTAATTTAAAGTTCCCCAAAGGTGACTGGGGAAACGAAATATGGTTACTTGGTCTTCTTCCGACCGGCAGTAAAACGAATTGGGGCGTCCGTTTTGCTGTGCGGGATGTACCAAGTTCGCAGTCACGTCCGGTCAGTATGGGGACGTAACATCCGATGCCTCGTGTAAAGGGAGTGCCACGTTAAAATCCCTTGCAACAACTCTTTGAGGAGTCCGTAGGTGGTCTGTAGCAATGGAAAAATTTCTGTCCAAGTCCTATATACCATCATTTTCCAGTGGCAGTCTTAATTTTCCAGACCATCATCCCGAATGGCCTCTATTATGACAACATCTACCTATTGTTTTTATTGTTAACTTGTTCTCGTCGTAAACACGCATGAAATATTTGCCACTGGACATTAAGCAACCAACAATCAATCAATTAATCAATCTAATTTAATGAAGCACCAATTGTGCCTTCTGGTGCAAGTCTTATAACATAACTGATGATTCGCCAAAGGAAAGCAGAATATCAAAAAAAGTTGGTTTTAGCATCATCTTGTCACACACCAAATCTCCGCGTAACTTAGAGTACTTTTCCCCCGACCTTGCATGCATATTAGTTGCTCTGAGGTTAAACATTAACATACACTGTATTTTCACACTATATCAACTAGTCATTATCCGGGGAAAAAAACTCTTATCCGAAGGATTTGGTTAACTTTTATAAAAAGTCAAAATTTTATTAACAAAAATATAACTTATTTACAGAAAATACACGAAGGAACAACTATATATATATTCAAATTTCTCAAAAATAAATTAACTTCTCCTACAAAATCTACATAATCACATCGAAACTATCAAACTGATTTTGAAGGAAAAAATAAATGCTGGAGTTGATTGACGGATAGGAAATTTCCGTAATTAAAAAAGGTAGAAATGATGTTTTTATTTTTGAGTTTTTGATCAAATTGTTTGGAATTTGCCCAACAGAATTTGCATGCAGTATCGCAATAATATGTTTCGACCTCTCAAATGTCAAATACTGTTTTTGAATCATACGTTTTCTCGTTTTTAAAGAAAAACGCGTTAAATTTCAATCTAAAAAAACAGCCAACTTTAAGTTTGAAAGTTTTACTTGGAGATGGTATTATATTTATGTCTTCATCATTCCGATGATCCTTGATGATATGTGCATAGAAAATATTTACGAAAATAGAGAGAAACTAAACCAAAAAATATATTTTTGGATTTTAAGGTAATTACCCAAAACCGTAAATTGAGGGGTACCCTCATTAAAGAGATAAAATACACAAATGTGACCATAGAAACTTTTTACGACCCGACGGAAATTAAAAAATAGATATTATTCTATCATTTAAAACAATTTGCAGCCGTGTGTTATTCCGGACCATTAAACTCGTTAACTAAGCGTCTTTTTCGATGTCAGTTGCAGTACTATAAGGCTTTTCTACCTCAGACATAGATTACCTTAGCTGTATTTTGGCAATACTTTTGGGAATTTTAGTCCTCAATGCTCATCAACTTAGTATTTTATTTGGCCTTTTTAACTTTTTTGGATTCGAGCGTCACTGATGAGTCTTTTGGTCTGGTGTCTATACTTAATTTGATTCTGGTATCTGTGATGAGTTAATGTATTATATGCAGTCATAGAAACTATATATGTATGTATATAACTGTTCCATATCTGCTAAATATTTACAACATTATAAAGTATATACATAGGCTTTATTCATATTTGAAAAATGTTATGTGCATTCTGAATCGAACATTTGTGTGAATCTTGAAACTGAACACGTAAATTTATATTAAAAGTGAAGATAAAATGCCGAAGACAAATTGAATTTCAATTAAAACCCAACACATTTCACGGTTGGATTTTGTGGTTGTGGAAAGTATAAAATCTGCTGTATCACCCTCACCCACGTGAAATTAAAGTTATAATATTTCTGCTTATACTTTCTTTTAAATTTTGAATTAAAAGTCATAATTTATGACAACATCTACATAGCTATCATTACATGCATTGAATTAATTGCTTGATATATATTGTTTCCTGAAATGTAATATAATATGAGCCAGGGTAGAGGTGAAGTAGAATAATGATACATGTTATCTATAAATAGTGCTTTCTTCAATAATGCTGAGCACCTATGTATTACTTATGGCTGACTACTATCTAGATATTTTACTGTGAATAGACTGTTATGTTTGTGCATTCTTTGAAACAATCTTAATCATTTTCAAACATTGCTGTTTAATGAGGAAATAGATTTTTGATTTTTATTTAAAAAAAAACTTTCAATTAATTGCATTTTTTGACATTTTAAGATTGGTAGTTTACATTTCCATAATGTTATTAAATGGTTTTTCCTCTCTCAAAAATATGTGTTTTGATTTCTATTGTCAAAAGACTACACTTATTTAAGTAAAGCAAGTACCAGTAAATTCTTTAGATAGTTAAGTGAACTGAATATTAAAGAGGCACTTCAAATCACAGGTGAAGCAAGGTCGAGCGACGAAATAAAAAGTCCACAAAACACTGCATAGGAATCCAAAGATTAAGTTTCACGAAACAGTTCCTATGTTATATATACTGAAATGTCATATATTCCTGTTTCAGCTGGTTGTAGAAACATATTTATCATAATACATCTCGCAAGAGCGCTTCTGCATAATTAAATTTATGTGACTGTTCAAGCATTCACTTTTAACATGTTTAAGTCGACTTTTCTATTCATAATTTTCAGTGACTGCTTGTGACCTAATTATAAAGCTCAAAAGAAAAATAAATAATGTACAAATTATCGAATTTTAATGGCGCGTTCATCGCTTGTAGAAGTTAAGACATACTCAACACCCATAGTCGATTTACCGCTTTTCGTATTTATCATTTTTACTGTATGTATACGACAGTGACTGGGGTGTAATCATACTTGGTGGGACGTGTATGTATATTTAATTGTTAATATTAATACCAGTAGCATGATTTGATCCCTAGGTGTCTTGTTTTCCTGATTTGGTTTTTCCTGTAATATAAAATTATTGTTTTAATGTTGAATATAAGTTTTCTTTTATATCAATGAGTAAAAAACTTCATCGTTTTTACAAAAAAAAACAGTCATAAACAAAAAAAGGATAAAAAAATCCTAAATATTTTGCCAAATACAGGTAAAAGATAAGGTACTTCATTGGTTGTCACTGTCAACTCTTTCAAGTACTTCTACATATCCTATTACAATTATCAAACATATGCAGGAATATCCAAACACATTTAAATTAGATAGTTGAATATTGCATTTATTGTAAACCGGATACCTTTCCTGTTGAATAATCCACAAGTTTTTTTGTCAGTACCGATTTACCATAGGTTTTTTTTCATACATCATTTTAAAACCACACTTGCTCTGTTTCTTTAGTGATTAACGAAAATCAATATTTTACTTACACACCTAGAAGATCCTAACGAGAAGTATTTTTGTCTATTAAGAATGGGTTTTCTTTTTCTATTTATCAATATGTCAATCTATCAAACGTCCTTACACATTTTTCGTGCTAAGTTTATTCTCTTAATAAAGTAAGCAGTGTATATAAAGTGCAAATCCAGCTAGTTTATTTTCACTGTTATATGCGGGTATGTCTATTGTAGATTAAAGGATCATTTGTTTACGTTTTAAAAATACCAAATCAATTGATTTGAAGGAAAGTTTTTACATATTTTCATTTTGGTATGTCTATATTATGTATAAACATAGCATTAAATAAAATTGAGAAAGGAAATGGTGAATATGTCAAAGCGACAACCACCCGACCATAGAGCAGACAACAGCCGAAGTTCACATAAGTGTTATAAAAGCAACATAATATAGCATTTCGATTATTGAAAGCGATCCATTTTAACTATAGATGCGATGAATTATCACTGTTATTGCAGTCATTTCTGATGTGGAATTGTCGAAGATGCGAAGAATTTTAATTGTAGAATTATGTGATAAATGCACTTGAAACAAATGCAAAAACTTAGTTGATGACTTGATAATTTATGATAAATGTATTTTCAAATTGAAATACAAACTCCTCGTTCATTCTTATCAAATATATAGCTTTTCAAACTTGTAACAAAAACGCTTCTCAAAATGTCATATTGTATTCTTCAAATTACGTTTTTCCTTGATTTATAAAAAAATTCAGTCTGTGTAAAACTGAGACGAGTACATTTGAGGACGTTATCTTCCACGCAATACATACACTTGCGAACAGAGAAATGTGCATCTTGAAACACAATGGTGACAGAAAAGCTTATATACGATTAACTTTCCCATTTGTACCCTCAACTGCTTCAATTTCCATATTCTGAAAAAAATAGTTTTTGGTAGAATAAATGTTTTTGACTCGATTGTTGCTTGCATGATTTTTACTGTTTAAGGTGAAACGGTATGTGACATAAATTATCCACAGTCATTAAAACATGAAATGTAAGATGTGTGGAAGAACTTTTTTGTTTGCATTGGTACGTGACGTAGAGCACCCAAAACATTATCCGTAATGCACAGCTCGATAACAGAGGAGGATTTAGGGGGAACAGGGGGTTGCCCCCTTTTTGGGAAAACATTTGGTTACTTTTATTTGGAATCACTGGAGCGGGCCCCCTCTTAGGCAGTCATTGGGCCCCTACTTATGAAAATTTCTAGATCCGCGAGTGGATACTACCACAGAGGTCAAGCAATGCACATTTGGGTAATTGTACACGACATGCATGCCACAATTCTAGTTTGATGATCTTAGACCCTTTGGACCTCACTGTGGGTTAAGTCCGTCACTTAGCAAAAAAAATCCCCAAACTTGATACACGGTTAGATTCAGCATATCAGAGAACCCCAAAAATCAATAAGGACCTTTGTCTATAAATTTGGAGATCACAAACTTGAAAAAGGGACCAAAAATATAAAAATACATGAATGGGATACATTTTTTATTGAAGGCATGACTGTAACAATAGGATGAAGATAAATAAATATCTTATTCTGGGATCTCATTGGGTTTTTTAGGGGGGGGTTATGATCCCTGATCCCGCTTACTGTTTTGTCAGATTCCCGTATCCCGCTTATACTATGCAGTTCTCATTTTTTGAAATGATCCGTGTCCCTAATTGTGACTGTTTATTTAACGCATCATGTAAATATAACGGAATTTGATGAGACTTTTATTAAAGTGAGAGGGTTAGCGCTATAGAACCAGGTTTAATCCACCATTTTCTACATTTGCAAATGCCTGTACCAAGTCAGGAATATGACAGTTCTTGTCCATTCGTTTTTGATGCGTTTTGTTATTTGATTTTGCCATGTATTATGGACTTTCCTAATTGATTTTCCTCTGAGTTCAGTATTTTTGTGATTTTATTTCTTTCCGCTATACTTAATTTCCCGTTTTCACGACACAGCCATTTGACAATCCCGCGTCACGCTTATATCCCAACGTTACCCACTATTCCACTCTTTTCTGACTCATATTTAGCCCATTATAAATATATTAAAAAAGTAGTGTTTTTTTTTGTCCCTTTTAATCCCGTCTCGTTTCGGTTCGAGTCATAGATAGATAAGATGTCATATATGAAAATGAGACAACTCTCCATCCGAGTCACAATTTATAAAAGTATACCTTTATACGTCAAAATACGGTCTTCAACATGGAGTCTTGGCTCACACCTAACAGCAAGTTTTAAAGGGCCCCAGTCTAAAACCTTTTAAACAGGAAAACCAACGATTCAAAGTATATCAAGATGTACGTAATTAGTGGTGAAGTGTTATGGAAATGGATAAAAAAAAACAAGGATAAAGATCCCTATACGATTTATAAGGAATTAAATGGAATACATTTGAAGTAAATGTTATTTCTATTGAATTTATTTAGAATGTTTTAAAACCAAACTTTCCTCCTTAAGTTAAATTTTATCAAATCCGTCTCTTACTTTATCTATTGTTTTAGCAAGTCGGCTAAATTAAGGCTTTACACCTAATTTCCTAATGCATGTAAAGCAAAACTTTGGTTGACTTGCTCGCTTTGTTTGTATAATTGTTTATACAAACTTTATAAATAAGATTGACATATTTAAACAATATGTATCGGCATAGTTTAACCTGTATTTATATAATTATAATATTTGAATTAGATTGGGTGTTGTCATAATGATTGTACAATAAAAAAAACTAAAGGAAGCACGCTAACTAAAGTATTGATTTACATGCTTAAAAAAATACGCTGTAATAGATAAAAAAAAAATTCATACAGTGAAAATGCTCCGCATATACAATACTAATGAATCGCTCTACAGTGAAAATGAAAGAATAGTATCATTATTCGACAGTAAACATGACTCGCATAAAGAAAGCATCATATTGTAATTCAGTTCAATATGAAGAAACTGAATGACAAAATCTATTCTACGTTAGACAACTTTAATAATTGTGTTGAAATGAATATTTTTTCTGCAACAACATCTTACCTGTTAGTTATAAAACACCTGCACGATCTGTTCGTGAAATGTCCTAAATATTCACCTATTTTGGTATATATTTCACAGCTATTTGACTTAAGGTGCGAAAAAAACCCGTTCGCATCTCTTACTTTGTTTTATTAGTATCATGTAATTCTTAACATATACATTTTAACTCATTTTCTTCATTTTCTTAAAAAATAAATAAAAAAGTCGTCTGTTTATTTATCATTCTACATCAGAAATTTCTGGCATATAAAGTGAAAATGATATTTTAGGATCCGCACTTTACATACACTGGTAAGTGTATAACAATTATTTACCTACACTTTTCAATTCAATCAGTAAGTAGGAGTGATTTGGGGTAGGGAGGGGTGAAAGTACATGTAAACAAATTTAGGACATGAATTTTTTATTAGTAATTTTATTTTTCAGTAAAACGTTCAATCTGGAAACTGACCAAAATCCGCTCATACTGTTACTCAGTTCTGTAGTAAAGGAATTGCAGAATTTCTGCTACGTATTCAAAGATTTCGATTGCGCCTTTTGAGATTTGATTCCACAATTGAGCACGTACCAGGTAAGGAATTGAATACCGCAGATACATTGTCTAGACAAGTCCAAGTCGAATGAATTAAAGACCGAGACAAAAGCGTACAGACGACGTGTGCGACCATTTTCTGAAGTAAAACCAAACGATCGCGTTTGGGTTAAAGATCAAAGGAAACAGAGAACAATCAAAGACGAATCTAATGAACTGCGTTCGTATATAACTGAAACCAAAATTGCTAAAAATACTTTTGAAACAGTCCCAGATGATAATCAATTCAAAATAATGAACTGCAAGATACACAATAGATCAATCTGGGAAGACATCAGGGTCACGACATAGGTTTATCATAAAATGTAAGTTCTTAACAGATCCTAGTAACTGTTATTATCTTTATATGAGAACTGTTTCTAAATCAACATCACGTGCGTACTTAAAACTTAACAAGTTAGCATATACGATATTAGATTACAATAAAACATATGTAAATATATAAAACGAGTATATTATTTGCCTCGCCAATATAACAATTATTCAAATTGACGTCTTTTAAACAAGGTTATGCCTTTACTGTCAACATTCAAGTCATTTGCATAAACAATTATTGTGACGCTACTGTATTTATAGATAGTTGGTTGCTTTACGTCCGGTAGCAAATATTTCATGCATAATCAACCTTTAAAGAGTGTGGAAATACCTGTACAAAAAGCGTAAAGTTCTAATTCTAACTAGACGGGAGTGCATACTTGTATGCCGCACGCACAAACAATCTGAAATCAAAACGTTTGCAACAAGAAAGTGTGGTCTTAGGACATTGTGTCACGTCAAATCATATTTCCATGTTGGTGCTCCTCTAAATTAGGCCCCAACTCTAATTTGTTATATAATTATAAATGTATTTTTCTTGAAGATGCTTCCTCATAAATTCCATTGGATAAAATTCGACGGAAAGGTGTCAAGTTATGTCATTTTAATCGAAATCTCTATTAATAAAACTTAAAAGAGATTTGACATCATCAAACATACCCTAAAGCGCTTTAGAAATCCATCCTCTGTTAACAAAAACCACTGATCTCGATAGCCTTTAATCAAAGACACTTTCATCTTTAGATTCCCTTCCATCATCTAGATATCTGAATAAAATAAAGGAATAGTATGTAATGACCTAGATGTATCTGTCAAACGTATACACATTTCGCAAATAAAAACCATATTAAAGAATACGAACCTAATTTTGATTAAAAATGTATTGTTTCGATTTTTCAGTCTCATTGAAATCAGGAAAATTTAAATCAATCTGATCAGTTTCTTCAGCCAAAATGTTCAGAAAAGAATTGTGGGTATAAAAATATAGCTACACAAAATACATGTTTAGGACTCAAAAGTGCAATGGTACTCTAAAGTGCGATGGTCACGCTAAAGTACGGTGGTTTATCACGCTAAATGCGATGACTGTTTGTTCGCTAAAGTACTATGGTTTATCACGCTGAAGTGCGAGGGACAAAAAAGGTAATATTAAAGGGCTGAAAGTACACGGATTTATAAAAAAGAAAAAGCTAGTACAAGGTATTATGACATATTTGATAAGCTTGATAATTACCGTTTTTTTGTCGTTTTTTATTCAAATTAAGTAACATAAAAAATATATATCAACAGCAGCAGTTTGATGCTCTAAACCTATATAGTTTTAAAGAAAAATAACGTAACATGTTTCAAGTAAAAAAAAAACATCTTCTGATGACGTCATGGTCAACTATGACGTCATTTTTCTGGGCGTAAAGTTAATGATGGACGACGGCGATTCGGGATCCGAATATGAATCGGACATACATATTTCAGACTCTGAATCAGAGGGAGATGAAGAACTGGATGAAGGAATTCCCATGAATAGGGGACCGTGGTTCCCTGTATTAGATCCAGGGACTTTTTCATTGCCGGAACCAAATTTTCATGAACAAACTGGACCGGTAAATTTTCTGTCAAATTCAACAATTTTGGATTACTATATGAAATTTATAGACATGCCGGGGAGAAGTGTTATCGACCTGTTAGTTGCCGAAACAAATCGATATGCCACCCAGTGCATTGATTAAAAAAGTCGACCCCCAAGAGTAGTGCCAGAGTTTGCACGATTGAAGAATTGGACTTCTGTGACACGCCAGGAAATTCTGGCATTTGTTGGACTAGTTCTTTCCATGGGAGTTGTTAAGAAACCTACATATGAGTCATATTGGGAGAACAATCCTAGATCATGGTCTATGGAAACACCAAATTTTGCCCAAGTAATGTCTAGAAATAGATTCCATGCTATCTTGCAGTTTTTGCACTGTAACAACAACGAGACAGCAGTGCCACATGACCAACCAGGCTACGACCAACTCCACAAAATCAGTCCTGTTATAGACATTTTAAATCAGACATTTTCAAAAAATTACAGGTACATGTACGATAAATAAAGTGTGCGATAGTACTTTTTGGTTCAAGAGAATACAATACATCTTAAGTTATTAGGAGAGTGAAGATATTATATATGTTGTTAAAGAATGAAAATTTTATTACATTGTAAATAGGAAAAAAGACATTGATTTCAAATTTACACATTTCTCACATTTTATTACATTGTGTAACCAGAAACACATAATACATTAGCCTTGACTTTGTGTATAAAACTTGTCCAAAGTTAATAACAATGTTGTCATTACTGCGATGAAACAAATGAAAGTGGGCAAGAAATTAAATCTAAAAAATATATATCTGTTTACATGTTTTTTTTAATTTAAATATATACACTCTACAGTGTATATAAAGTGCGAATCCATCTAGTTCATTTTTACTGTTATATGCGGGTATGTCTATTGTAGAATAAAGGATCATGGGAAAACTGTATTTGTTTACGTTTTGAAAATATCAAGTTAAAGGATTTTAAATTAAGTTTTAACATATTTTCATTGTGATATGTCTTTATAATATACAAACAAAGCATTAAAGTTAAAATAAGTGTTATAAAAGCATCATAATATAGCATATCGATTATTGAAAGCGATCCATTTTAACTATAGATGCGATGAATTATCACTGTTAGTGCAGTCATTATTTATGTAGAATTTTCAAAGATGCGAGGAATTTTTATTGTAGAATTATGTGATAAATGCACTTGCAACAAATGAAAAAAAAACTTAGTTGATGACTTTAGGATTTATGATACATGTATTTTCAAATTGAGATACAAACTACTCATTTATTCCTTATCAAATATATAGCTTTTCAAACTTGTAACAAAAGCGATTCTCAAAATGTCATATTGTATTCTTCAGATTACGTTTCTCCTTGATTTTAACTTATATAGGGAATCACTGGAGCGTGACAGCAGCGGGCCCTCTTAGGAGTCAATGGGCCCCTACTTATGAAAAATTCTAGATCCGCGAATGGATACTACCGCAGAAGTAAAACCATGCACATTTGGGTTATTGTACACGAAATGCATGCTACAATTCATTTATGTTGATTTTAGACCTTTGGAACTCTATGTGGGCTATTTCAGCAACTAGGCAAAAAATCCCAAAACTAGATACACGGTTAGATTCAGCATGTTAACGAATTCCAAATATCTACATTAAAGGACTAGCTATAAATTTGGACCCCACAAAATTGAAAAGGGACCAAAAATATAAAAAAAAATGCATGCATCGGATACATTTGTTATTGAAGGCATGACTGTAACAATAGGATGAATATACAAAAATATCTTATTCTGGGGTTTCATTGGGGGGTTCTGATCCCGGATCCCGCTTACTGTTTTGGCAGATTCCCGTATTCCGCTTATTATTTTGTAAGATTCCCGTATCCCGCTTATACTAAGCAGTTCTATTTTTTTGTAATTATCCATGTCCCGCTAGACTTCATTTCCCGTTTTTCACTACACAATCATTTGACTTTCACCTGTCACGCTTGCAAAATGAGACAACTCTCCATCCGAGTCACAATTTATAAAAGTAGACAATTATACGTCAAAATACGGTCTTCAGCATGGAGTCTTGGCTCACACCGAACAGCAAGTTATAAAGGGCTCCAGTGTAAAACCTTTCAAACGGGAAAACAAAGGTGCAATCTATTTCAAGATGTACGTAATTAGCGGTGAAGTGTAATGGAATTGGATAAAAAAAAAATAAGGATAAAGATCCCTATACGCTTTATAAGAAACTAAATGGAATACATTTGAAATAAATGTTATTTCTATTGAATTTATTAGAGTGATTTAAAACCAAACTTTCCTCCGTAAATTAAATTTTATCAAATCTTTCTCTTACTTTATCTATTGTTTGAGCAAGTCGGCTAAATTAAGGCTTTACAGCTAATTTCCTAATGCATGTAAAGCAAAACTTTGGTTGGCTTGCTTGCTTTGTTTGTATAATTGTTTATACAAACTTGGTAAATAAGATTGACATTTTTAAACAATATGAATAGGCATAGGTTAACCTGTATTTTTAATATATGAATTAAATTGGGTGTTATCATAATGATTATCCAATAAAAAAACAGCAAGCAAATCAACTAAAGTCTTGCTCTACATGCTTAAAGAAATGAGCTGTAATAGATAAAAAAATAAATAATTATACAGTGATAATGCACCGCATATACAATAATAATGATTCGCTCCACAGTGAAAATGAAAGAATAGTATGATTATTCGACAGTAAACATGACTAGCATTACGAAAGCATCATAGTGGAATTGAGTTAAATATGAAGAAACTGAATGAGAAAACATATTCTACGTTATACAACTTTAATAATTGTATTAAAATGAATATTTTTTACTGCAACAACATCTCACCTGTTAGTTATAAAGCACCTGCACGATCTGTTCGTGAAATGTCCTAAATATTCACCTATTTTGGTATATATTTCACAGCTGGATGGCTTTCGGTGCGATAAAACCCCGCTCGCATCTCTAACTTTGTTTTATTAGTATTATGTATTTCTGAACCTATACATTTTAACTAATTTTCTTCATTTTCTTCAAAAATTAAAAAAAGTTCGTCTGTTTATTTATCATTCTACATTAGACATTTATGGCATATACAGTAAAAATGATATTTTAGGATCCGCACTTTACATACACTGCTCTACGCGTGCATCTGTAACAACGATTTTTTTTTATTCAAAAACGTAAAGTTTGCTTTGAATATTTAAAAAAAATCACCTACTGTTATTATTCTTATATTTTTACAGACTTAACCAGGATGTTTGTGTAGATGAAAGAGTTGTGGGATTTAAAGGCCGACATCAGTTAAAGCAATATTTGTCCAACAAAAAGGCACATAAATGGGTGATTAAATTGTGGGTTTTAGCGGAATCCTACACCGGTTACACCCACCAGATTAAAGTATACAAGGGTAGACGAAACGAAGCAAGAAGTGAAAATGGACAGGTAAGGTCAATTATTGCATGTTGTAACTTTTTTGAAATTTAAAGTTCCTTTACTATATATTTTTTTCAAGATTAAATTCAATAAATGGGCATAACGCGGCATAGTGATAGCATATAGTTATGTTTTTAGAAATAATATACTTCCCTTGTCCATATTTTATATATTATCTTGAAATCAATCTAACAGCCGGTCACCGTGAAACACTTTTCGGTAAACCAGCCTTCGTTTTGCCTAATAGAATCACTTGTTCGTGTTTATCCCCTGTTTATTTCAATATATATTTTCAGGATCTATTGAATAAAATTAGTGGCTTAAACTTCAATATTCTCGTGGGATTTTCTCGCTGTATTAAAGACCCATTTGTGACCTTCGGTTGTTTTCTTTTGTTTGGTAGGGTCATTGTCTCTTTGACACACTCTCCATTTTCATTCTCATTTTTTCTTACACGCCAGGACTTCACAAATAAAAACATATAAACTCAAAGCATTGTTTTTTCAGGGGTACCAAGTAGTGACAGAGTTGATGACACCTCATTTAAACAGAGATCATCATGTTACAGTTGATAGTTTCTTTACAAGTCCCAAATTGGTACATGATTTGAAAGATAAGGGTACATTCTGCACAGGAACTGTAATTAAAACCAGACGTGGCATGCCAAAAAGCTACCGCACTGCTAAACTTCAAAAAGGAGACATGACAGTGAAATATCAGGGACAACTCATGGCAGTTGTATGGGCAGATCGCAGACTTGTAACCATTCTTACAACAACTGGCTCTGCAAGGTAAATTTAAACGTATATTAGATACATGTATTTTTATTTTAAAATACAAATATTGGATATGATCGCCTATGAGACAACTATCCACAAGAGAACAAATGAAGTACACAATGTTTCATCAAAGTAATGTTGAAATTATAATCATTATAATATTATTGTTAACTTTCTTTAATGATAATTTGATCAAATATTCTATGATCGAAAATTAAAATCAATACGGTGACATATTTATTGCTGCACAAGTTTAAAATGTCGGTACAGACACCACAGAAACTTATTTCAATTGAAATAAATTAATTTTAGAACAGATGATTTTAAGCTAAAACAAATAAAATCTGTATATTGAGTTTACTTTTTTATAAATGCATTTTCGACCTTCTTGAAAATATTTTCATGTTCTTGAAGAAAACTAAATGTTTATAAATTTGAAGCATGATTAACACAACAAACAGTAGAGGAAGAGATTTGGCCATTCCATCCGCTGTTAAACGATATAACTTTACAATGGGTGGAGTAGATCTCGGGGATCAACTTCTCTTACAGTTCGAGCCAAATTTTAAAAGTGTGAAAATGTGGAGAAAACTACTTTTCCATCAATTAGTTACTGCTGCAGGTAAAAGATAATTTGCAAGTTTAGAATATATAAAATTAATGTTTGTCGAAAGACATTGACATATTTCTTTTTAAATAAGGAGAATGTTGATTGACAATGAAAAAACTATCAACAAAATTCATATGAAATGGATCGATTCAAATTTTTATATATCGAAATGGATTAAAAGATAATAGAAAAGCTACATATAAACTTGTATAGTTGTTACAGCAGATTTCAGTGAGTATGTAGCTAAAGGTAATCTCTTTGGTTACCTTGCTTGTTAGCTGAACCGTGAAGTCATTGTTAGGTTAGCCAAACTTCCCTCCTTTAATAGTAGACTTGCCCAACAGAAAACCAATCTATCTCACTGTGGGACTAAGCTACTTTAAAAGGATGGTAGTATAACTTACCTAACAATAACTCCACGGTTTAGCTAACAAGCAAGCTATTACCATTAGCTACATACTGACTGAAATCTGCTGTAAAGAAATCACATAACCTGTATAGTTGTTCAAGAAATGAAATAACCCTAATATATATTTATCAGTCACTGGCCTTCTCTTTCATATATTTTTTCACCTGGATTTTTTTTTTCGAAATGCATTTATTTATTCGTGATTATTTCAAGAACAAAGGTTAGACACATTGTCATATGCTGAAATATTTTTTTGAAATGTTTTTTTCTATCATTTTTCTTTATATTTTTTGCGTATTTGACATGTATCTTAATCGTACAAGCCTAAATTCATTTTGTATTCAATTTTGTTTTCTTCTTTTGATTTACTCGTGGAAGACATTGGTCCGTATATTAATATGTATTATTTTTATTCTTCGTTTTCAGTTAATGCCTTCATCTGTTACAAAAGAACTTTTGTTGTTGAAACAAAGCTAGACAGGCTGGTATCACATATTTGAATAATTATTGTAGCTTGCCGTTCACACAGTCAATCACTAATGTGAACATCTCCACTCAAAGTCGTCATTGTACAAAATTCGTTCTTATGTTTTAGCAGACAATGTATGATTTACGCATGTAAACATGACGTATCTTTGTTTTACCGACTTTACTTTTCATGAAAATCGACAATATTTGAAAGGGAACGGCAAAGTAAACTGAAACATAAACAATGATTTCAATGTATCCATTATCATCAAATAGAAACAGGATAAAGGTTACTTATGCGTATACTTTTGTATAGTAAGATGGTCGGCGGCAGGACAAAAGTTCTTCGTCTAGCACCGGAAAAAAACACATTTCCTTCAGCCCACAAAACACGGTTATCATGCTTAAATTGAGTAAGTCATGGACATTTGGTTTAAAGTTGTTAATCAAATATTCTACATTTATCTTTCGGCATGTTATTTTTTGTTCACGTCATAATCCATAGTACGTTTATTACGTCTATACTTTCGCGAACCATCGCACTTTAGAGTGTGTAGGCATCGTACTTTAGCGTAAACCATCGCACTTAAGCATGACTATCGTACTTAAGCGTCCCCATCGCACTTTAAAGTCCTGCACATGTACTTACAAAATCTTCTTTTTTTATGAAAAGGCCACAAATGGGTAAATAGACGGAAAATGGGAAAATCCTTTACAAAAGTAACTTTGAAAATGTCCGTATCAAAACAAAAGTGAACCCCATATGAATTTGATCTTCCTCAATTACTTTCTAACAGTTATACAAACCTAAACGTTGATTAAGAACAAAAGTGAATATCTAGAACATGTTTCGCTCCTCAGATGTATACATCCTTAAATATCAACAAACGCAGACAAAAAATCGAATTTTACTGCATCCAATTCTGTCTCGTCAGTGAATCTTCATTCAAAAATAAAATATAAATTGTAATTGGAAGATGTTTTTATCATGTAGTGTCTCAAGTTGACTCTCAACTTTGTACTAAATTTGTCATTTTAACCTATGACCTTATGAAGACGAAAACGCACGTCTAGTGCACAAAATAACATCCCTAGTATCTACGATAAGTTTTTAAAGGAATTGAATTCCAATTGTTAAACATTTGTATTGAAGGAAAAACCAAATGAAATATATTTTTTCAGGAAACAACAACACTTAACATACTTATTATGTAATCAGTATATTTTAGCAAAAAAGGGGCAAGTTACTTTTTCAATAATTTCGTTCGTGGTCCGTAGTCATTCATCTTCTTCGTCCGTTATAACCTTAGTATAAACTTTCTTCACAAAAAATATGGCATTTTTAGCATTTTCGAATATTAAAGACAAATAAAAAAGGGAGTACTAGTAAAACCCATTTTATTTAAAGAGTTCAACAGAAGATTAGAGGTTGATTCAACAGATTTTTAATAAAAGTAAGATGAAAACTGGGATTTCTATAAAATAACCTCACATCAAAATGTGCATCAAGAGTGACGTTCGATTCACTTAATGTTTTCACAGTTTTTTGTGCGCCCCATAAACTGCAAATTGACATTGGTCATGGATTTACAGATCTGTTATTTGACTTGTGAATAAGCTACTAAGTAATCATGATTGATTTTATTGCAATGATTAAGAAATAATTACGACAAGTTGAACAACAGACACCTAGTAACATGTATATCCATGTTAAAACTAAAGTGGCTAAAAATTATTCTTGTATTTGTGTCAATTGCGTTTTATAGTGATTGAGATTGCATTACAATGTTAACTGATGTGTCCCTATTTATGACGTGTATACCTGTTATACTTGTTTGTTTTGCTTACACACTTTATCAACATAATGAAATTCTTAGTGACTGTGAATAAAATATAATACGTTTGGTCTGAAACAATGCAATGACATCTAACAGGAGTTGTTGTCCCTAAATTGATTCAAGTTAGGTTTAATTGATTATTAGGGACCGGTCAAAATCTTGATGCATGGGACCGGTGCAAACTGTAATGGGACAAGCACTTTTTGCAGTGTTTACAGTAATGGGACTCAATGTTTTTTTCATTATTGGCAAGCATGGAACATGAACTTTTTGAAACAAGTCTGTATATGAAAAAAAATCTCCATTTCATATGCTTTAGAAGTTTCAATAAAAGAAATGTGGTGTATAAACCAGCCATACTTTTAAGAAAATTGACAAAATGTGTGATGTCCATGTACTTTGTATACAAATTATCTCCCTTGGATTGAAACAGAAATTTTGAAAATGGCCAAGCAATTAAAAGTGCTACTTCAACTATAATTAAACAAAATGAATAGACCACTTTCGAGTTCAATTATACACGCCTTTATGACGTCATTTACCAGATAGAGGGGCTCGCCTGTATCCCTGCACTATTTACGTTCATCAAGCGTCTTAGTGATCGTCTTTGTGCAGGATAAACTAGAAATAATGGTTGCTCTGTAGGTACTTACTGACATTTCCCTAATGACAGCAGTGTTGATTGTCAATTTTGAGAATTCAATTTGCCGAATAATTCGTACAATATAGAATTATAGTTTTCCAACCACTCGCTCAACATTGGAAGGAAGTGACGACGCCCCTAAACGCACAAATGACGATGATAAAGGCGCGTATAATTGACGAGTTTTTTCCGGTGACAGATGAACTCGAAAGTGGTCTAATATGTTTCTGTTTTATTTTGTACATGTAGACCATAATTCCTTAAATAAAACAAAAATCTAACATGCTCAGAAATGATGTTCAGTGATGACCCCCTGAACTACCTTAATCATAAATGTTATTATCATGATTATGCAAATTCAACAGACATTGTAGAATGAAAACTCTTTTTTTTTATAATACATACTGGCTGTAGAAAAAGAATGTTTGTGGAAATTTAACAAATACAGTAGCATACTACCAAAAGAAATGATTGGAATATTCATTCAAAGGTCACAACAAATCTGGAACCCACACCCAACAAGCTCTGAATAGCCCAGATATAAATATATAATCACTCAAGCTGCATATATGTTGAGATAGTAAATTTTACTTTTTTCCCACTTTTTAAAAAAAATGTTTTAAATACAATATTGTTGTAAGTGGAAGTTGGAGATGTTCACTTCTTTAATTTTGATGCTATTTTCACATTCCTCTCGTTTTAAATTTGAAAATTTAACTGTCTCGAGATGTTCACTTCTTCTGGTATGACTATTCAAATAATGGGGATTGTTTTATTCTAAGCAGAAAAAAAAATCATATTTTTGTAATTTATTTTTTTTGGAAAATTTACCTACCCACTGTTAATTTAGAATAGTTAGATTCTAAATTAAGCTGCAATATTTTTGAAAAAATGTATTCTACCATACACTTCATACATGTTAATTGTTTAATATTGCATGTATCATTTATTATAATCAATAACATATTGTCATCTGTTTGGGCTCCTGTGTTGGCAATAACATATGCTTATGTATTGTTTTGTTTACTTTATAATAGCAAAATAGATACAGTTCACACATAGTAGCATTATTTTTCAGCTATCCAAATACATTGTAGCATGAAATGTATCCACAACTTTGATCATGTTTTTGTGCTTTAACATGGGACACACACTTTTTTACTAGGTAAAGTGCATGGGACAAGCATATTTTTATTCTGCCAGTAGCCATGGGATCAAGAGAATTATTTCAGCAATTTTCTTTTTGCACCGGTCCCATGCATCAAGAAATTTTGACCGGTCCCTTACGTCAATTTGGTACATGATAAAGCTTTAGGGTATTTTGCAAACCGTTTGGCCTTGACAAACATCAAAAATAAGTCACCTAGAGAAAGCTGGGATGATCCCTTTTTGCATTGATATCATGGAAAGAACCTGTAAACCATAATTGTTTTCAAATATGCTCAATTGAGACCGATAGTGACCTTGGTCAAACCGGTAGTACCTTATTTCTCCCTTCTTACAGGCACAAGTATATAGAAACCAATTATTTTTGGAATCAGTGTACATAAAGCTATCATTTGAGATAGTAAGTGACATGTTTTAAACAGGAAGTTATCTGAACAATTGGTTTTTAATTATTTTTCTTCCTCCACATTGTTTTCTTGTGATGTAATTTGACGGTACCCAAACTGCACCTATTTTGATAGTTTTTTTACCCACGTTTTTTTATGATCAAACATAAATAACCATTCTGTATTTATTTTGTATCCGTATCCTTCGTTATTATATAGGTAACCCATTTTGATTTTAATCCATTTTGAGTGTTACAAAAATTGATTTTAATCGACCTTCAAACTATTGATGATTCCGTAATGACGAGCACCCAAATTGCATCCATGCTTAAATTCACATCAATCAAAATCAAATTTCAGATGTTTTGTTTTATTTTTTCAAATATTTAGAACAATTTGACATTAGTACATGCTCATTATTCATTTTTTTTAATTGAATGCTTGCAACATATTTTTTTTTTTCAAAGATGACTTTTTTGTGAACGTCGCAAGGCAGCATTTTCGTACAAGTTTCCTTTTTGACTTATCCTGTTTCACCGAAGTTTTATCTCTTCAAACAATGTGTTCATGCATGCGCATCTCCTTTCCAACAGTAAAAGATTATGACAAAATTATGTTTGCAATTTGCGCGTTATATTCTAGCGTCTGAAGAGTAATGTTGACCGAGACAATTCGGAGACTTCATACACGAGTTAACTTATTTACCCATATGCATTTGATATAAGGAATATATATTTGTAACTGTTGAACCATAAGTGATGGAGATCTAGGATCTTTTAATTTGAGGTCCTTATTCCAAAAAAAAATTAAGACAAGGTCAAAGGTCAATTTCAATGTCATGGCAAATTTTACGCTAAGTATATGTCCAGAGAGAGTTATAGATATTTACAAAATGATTAACAAGTAACAAAAATGATGTGTGATGTGACATGTCGGTAATGATCCTTTTTGTAATGCCACACGCCATGTTATGCAGTGCCATTGCCTCTGAATGGGTTAAATCGGCAAATTACTAATTAAATGCAGACTTTGCAAATATCAGATTTTAAATGTATCTTTTATCAATTATCAGACAAAAATCTACCACTATCCCTTCCTTCCCCCCACTCGTTCTGACGGATCTGACGGATATTTTTATGCCCCACCTACAATAGTAGAGGGGCATTATGTTTTCTGGTATGTGCGGCAGTTCGTCTGTCGGTCCATCCGTCTGTCTGTCCGTCCGTCCGTCTGTCTTTCCGTCTGTTCGTAAGTCCGTCTATCCCGCTGCAGGTTAAGGTTTTTGGTGAACCTGAAACTTAGTATACATGATATGATCTGTTCCATTTTAATGCTAAATTAGAGTTCTGACCCCAATTTTACGGTCCATAGCAAATAGAAAATAATAGCGCGAGTGAGGCATCCGTGTACTGGGGACATATCCTTGTTTTAGTATTCTATGAAAAGAAAATCACCTTCAGTTGCGTACATTCAACTGTTAAAAAGTAAATATTTCTTATGTAAATACTTCTGAAATGAAAATCTTTACCTATAAAAAAAATCAGTTCGTGTTTGTTTCTGAAATTAATCGATACGAGCTGTAATAGTTTTTGAACAACATTACTTTTGTGTGCATGCACAATATGAAGACACGTGATCAAAGATTAGACAAAAGTTGAACTGTAAAATGAATCACGATAATATGACCCCGTTATCACTTTAAATACACGTTCGTTGCGTTTGACTATGTTGATGGCCTGGACTGGATTAAGAAATCAAAATCAATGACGTAAAAAGTCGTAAATACTGATGAGATCCTACAATCAAATTTCTAAATGGGCATTTAAAAAGTCAGAATGTGAATATATATGTTCAGACTCTTTAAGGTCATTTTTAGTAGCAATAAACAAAAAGACTATGTCAATTGGACATGCTTTGATACTATATATGCCCTTGAATTTTTACTAGATAACATTTTTGTTCGCTTTGGGGATTCCGTTTATCGTCAGGTTATCGGAATTCCAATGGGGACTAACTGTGCACCACTTATTGTGGACTTGTTTTTGCATTGCTATGAATTACAATTTATGACAAAAATAAGCAAAGACCCATCGAAACCACATCTGATACACAAATTTAAAAATACTTTTAGACATTTGGATAATATTTTGGCTCTCAATAATGACGACTTCAGTATGTATATTAAAGAAATTTATCCTGTTGAACTTACTTTGAATAAAGCTAATTCTAATAATGACCACTGCCCATTCCTCGATCTTGATATCTATATCACTAACGGAAAGCTGAATACTAAAATTTATGATAAAAGAGATGATTTTTCATTTCCTATCGTTAATTATCCATATGTAAATGGTGCCGTTCACTTGTCACCATCTTACGGTGTTTATTGTATGTAGCAATGTTTTAGATTTTAACGAGAGAAATTTATGTATCACTGAAAAATTATTGTTGTCAGGTCATTAAAGATTGCATATTTTGGCGTAAATATTGATTCACTTATAGGGTCTTTGCGTCGGAACTAAACACATTTATTTAAAAACCAGCTGTTGGAATGAAACGGGTTATTGTCTTCTCATATATGTTTTCATGGTATGAAATTAAACCCCTAACGGGAATTATTGTGCCTGATGCTTATATGATGAAATCATAATCTTTCAGTCAGTTTAATTGAAGTCTGGAGTTGGCATGTCAGTTAACTGCTAATAATCTGTTGTTATTTAAGTATTATTGTCATTTTGTTTATTTTCTTTGGTTTCTTCTTCTGACATCAGACCCGGACTTCTCCTGAACTGAATTTTAATGTGCGTATTGTTATGCGTTTACTTTTCTACATTGGCTAGAGGTATAGGGGAGGGGCTGATACTGTGGATTCATTTATTTTCGTGGGTATCAATTTTCGTGGATTGAAGAAAACTTACATGTTCGTGGATATTTGATTTCGCGGTTTTGCCGGAGTCTGCATACAAGCCTATTGAAAATTTGTCATTCGTTGAACATTTAATTTCGTGGTTCAACTCTTCGCACGAAATACACGAAAATTGGTATCCAACGAATAATAATGAATCCACAGTATCTCACAAACATGTTTAACCCCGCCGCATTTTTGCGCCTGTTCCAAGTCAGAAGCCTCTGGCCTTTGTTAGTTTTGTATTATTTTAATTTTAGTTTCTTGTGTACAATTTGGAAATTAGTATGGCGTTCATTATCACTGAACTAGTATATATTTGTTTAGGGGCCAGCTGAAGGACGCCTCAGGGTGCGGGAATTTCTCGCGACATTGAATACCAGTTGGTGACCTTCTGTTGTTGTTTTTTTTCTACGGTTGGGTTGTTGTCTATTTGACACATTCCCCATTTCCATCCTCAATTTCATTCTTAACATGCATTAAGATGGAAATATGTGCTCCCGTAAACATGTGCACGTAAAATGCATGCATGATCCGACATCGAAGACTGGTACAAAAATAAACAAAAAGTTATCGTGTTTTCTGATCCATACAAATGCTTTGTTCATAGGTCTCCCGGGATCACGTTTCATCAACATTTTATATTTGATATACAGGTTAATAATTTATTGTTGAAGAAACATGATATTTTATATTAAAGATAAACGGTATGTACCTGTAATTTAAGTTACTCAAACCCGCACAAAAATCTTAATTAATATATTAGGTATCCCAAATAAAGAAATCAGCATTATAATTTTTTTTATACAGATACTGTTTTTGATGAGGTAAATATGTAATTTTATTGACTTTTGAAAAACTGATATTCACTGAGGTCAATTAAACTACATATTTACCGAAACGAAAGACAATAATTGATTAATTCCATATTCAAAGAGAAATGTATGTAATGGCAATTACTTACCAAACCAGATACGCATCAAACGTTTTTAACCCAAATTATACACGTAAAAGCAGGCGTCGGTTTGCGCGGAGGGTATACTTTTCCTGCATGTGAATATGTTTATTTATTCAAAATCTCATTCATATAGAACAACCTACTACATTATGTGCATTTATAGACAAATACTTGAAAAGCTTTAGGTTGAGTGAGAATTTATAGCATTATTCAACCTTAGCTTGATTAAGAAAAGATAGCAGAAGGACATTTAAACTCATAAATTAACCCTTTTAAGGTACAACTGATGTATAAGCAGTTGTCTTAGTCTTGGATCAATTTCCTTCTGGGCCGTTTTGTCTTATGTTAATCCTATGGGGAAAAAGTAATCTCCTGAGAGGTAGCCTCTCGATGTGAGGCTAATTTCTATGACGTCATTTTGTACAACGATACCAAAGAAACAAACATAGAGTTTATCAATCATAATTATCTGCAGAGCAATGCTGCATATCAGCCGCTACAACACATTTTGGAAAGGTAGCCTCCCGATGTGAGGCTTATTTCAAATGACTTAACATGATAAAATTCATGATTTAAAAATTTCACCCCATAAATTTTCAGAAACACAATATTAATTAACGCCATTTACAATTTGATGAATTCAAAAGAACAACATTTTTTTTTCAATATGGCGGATTTATTGACACGTAACAATATGTTGAAGAACAGGTTGAAACACGCTTTTCAATATTGATTTAATAATCTTGTTTTCACAGCTTAATCGTGTCAAGCCGCAAGTGAATAATATGAGAAACACATATGATATAATACTATAGGCATGTCTCTGCTAATACACTCTAAGATGGGTTTTTCTGTATGTCTATTAATAGACTGGAAATTTTCATCAATTTTAAAGAAAAAAATGTATCATATACGTATCCATAATAAAAACACACGTACTTTAAGTAACACGTTAAAATGACCTTATCTCCAAAGAAATTAAATAATTTAATTAATCAATGTCATAATACCTCATAGCGTTGCAGCTGCGGCGGTGGCAGCGTTTATGCTTCATTACTCTGCGAGTATGGTATACTACCTCTTTGGTATTTTCTTTGGTATCGTTAAACCAATTACGTCATAGAAGTAAGCCTCACATCGGGAGGCTACCTCTCAGGAGGCTACCTTTCCCCCCATAGGGTTAACATAAGACAAAATGGCTTACAATCCCCACCTCCCTCACTACTAAACTGTCTCATTTAATATGTCATGTCTACACGAAACTAACAAGTCGAGCAAGATACATTTTGTAACCTAATTCAATTTGCGTAAAATTTATCAATATCTTACATTGCTTAAGCATTTGTATCATAATATGGTATTACATGTATCATGTACGGTCTAGATGGTCTTTTAATGTTGTTTTTTTGTCTTTCCAATCGCATTTATTAGATATTGAGTAGTTCTTCATTTGAAAATGCAATTGTGTTTCATTTCAATGACAATTAAAGTAAACAGAATAGTTTCTAGAAATGTCAATCGTGTTTTTTGTATCTGAATATATTTATATACAGTCGAGGTTACGCAAATCTAGGGATAAAACATTTGCAGTCAAAACGAATTGATAGAATGATAAAATTTCAATTATTTAAAAATAAGTAATGAATTTGTTTTTCGAAAGCAAATAAAGATTTTAAAATTCTTACCAGAGGTTATTGTTTTTAACCTAGAACACGTAATGTCAACGTCGATATGAAAACTCAACAAGTATTTGAGAGCACATACCTTTAATTCTTAGGTTTGTTCAATTTGTAAACGTTAACCAATCAATGGAGACTGCTTTAGATATTGATTTTTACACCAGGAGTTCGTTCATAAAAAATACATACAAAAACAGGAACATACACAAATGTAAATACCTTCGTTATGTCATCATATTTTGTCTATTTCGTTGTTTTTTATGCCGATATTCATATCATCATGTTATATGGTTCGTTCCGTTTAATTTAGTACAACTCGAATAAACATTTTAAGTTCCTAGTCATTAAGATGTACAAAAGTCAAGAAAAAGAATATGTTTATTTTCTATAAAAAGGATACATTTACATTTTTAAAATATGTGAAGTACAGCTAACAACAGATAGCAATAACATATGACTCCTCTAAAACATTATCGCACCGCGGGTAAATTAGTTGGAGAATTTTGAGGGCTGTTTCTATCAAAATGAACGTTCATTTTAGTGACAATAACCTGCAATGATCTACCAACTTATTTAAATAAAGACAATTACCCAGATATGACATAAGACCTAAAACTCAAAAACATGTGAATGTGTAAAGTTTAGGTTTAAGATCCTAGCCTCCCCCCTTATCATGTTGATATGTTGACAAAACTAATAGCAAACCGTGAATTAAAAGAACATATACTTATGTGTATAGATAATTAGTTATCAAAGGTACCAGGATTATAATTTAGTACGCCAGACGCGCGTTTCGTCTACATAAGACTTATCAGTTACGCTCATATCGAAATATTAAAAAGCCAAACAAATACAAAGTTGAAGAGCAACTATTTAAGGTAGCACAATACAAAGATGTTATATCTCCAATTCCCCAGTTTTAAAGTGCTGTAACTTTCTTTATATTGCTTGAAAATTTATAAACGTGGTATTTATGGATAGCTAATTAACTAGTTACTCTTTCAAATTAATGCAATGTTGGTATTATACAACAATAATGTATTCAACTATCATGTTAACTTTGTCTACAAAATTTTACAAGAAATTTCCACTTTTATTTCGTTAAAATTTACTGTATAGTTAAAGACTTCATTCAAGTGAACTGAACACAATTTTGCCATTTATTAAAGTTGAGAATAGAAATGGGGGGTGTCAAAGAGACAACAATCCGACCATAGAACAGACAACAACAGAAGGTCACCAACATGTCTTCAATGCAGCGAGAAATTCCCGCAACCGGAGGCGTCCTTCAGCTTGCCCCTTAACCAATGTATATACTAGTTCAGTGATAATGAACACAATACTTAACTCCAAATTGTATACACAAGAAACTAAATTCAAAAATAATACAAGACTAACAAAGGACAGAGGCTCCTGACTTGGGAAAGGCGCAAAAATGCGGCGAGGTTAAAGATGTTTATGAGATCTCATCCCTCCCCATATTCCTCTAGCCAATGTAGAAAAGTAAACGCATTACAATACGCATATTAAAATTCAGTTCAAGAGACATCCGAGTCTGGTGTCATAAGACGTAACCAAAGAAAATAAACAAAATGACAACAATACATAAATAACTATAAAGTATTAGCAGTTAACTGACATGCCAGCTCCACACTTCAATTACAGCTTTTACATTAATGCTAGCAAGACAAATCTTTGTTTGACTTGCTTGCTTTGCTTGTATCAATGTTTGCTCAAGCATGGCAATTAAGATAGGCGGGGCTTCAGCTTGTATACATGTACATCATACTTAAATTTTATTGGACGTTATGTTTGAAGTTAAGAACAGTCACACTAAATTTTAAAACATCACAAGATGACAAATATAAAGCGCAATCGTAGAAATGGAAGCCAAAAATTTGTATTTGTTTTTTTTCTTCTCGAAGACAAGCATTTTTTCATCATCCAACTGAAAAGACTGTCGTCAAGTACTTTTAGTAAAACAAAAAAAACGATTCGAACACACCTACTCTGATTTCGAGTGATTTATTACAAAGGTATTTCATTTGACCCATATATTTCATCTTTTAGTACTGTGATTTTTTCATGTTATAACGTCAATCTGTAGCTTTGCTATATAAACATGATAGAATCTGAAGCGAGATGATGTATCAAACATTCTTTCTTTGTACGTTTTCAGCACAAAATATTCATCTCAAACACACCTTAATAAAGAAAGTGCACTTGATTTTCTAATAAAAGGGATAAATTAATTAGGGGGGGATGATTTAATTATTTTATTTATTATGTCTATTGTTATTGAATATTGCGCACTTTGGATTAATTTTTGCTTGTGAACCTTCAAACTGATTATTCTTTGTTTATAGAGGAGGCGAAAAGTGCTTTCTGTTATGTTTAGTAAGAAGTTTTTTAAAAGTGAATAGAAACAAATAAAATAACCATTTTCTTCTCAAATACGAGTGTTTTATTGTAAAAAACAACCATTTGCATAAGTTTTTAATTTATCTATTACATAGTAAGCAGAACAGTTAAATATGAAGTCGACGACATGGTTATCTATCAAGTTGAATGACGAAAATTCTTCCCTTTCTTTAATTAATACAGACGGAGAACATATCAATCTATAAGTTTACTTATTTCTGTGTCTGTTCTTCCATTACGTGACTCAAGAAAAAAAATCAAAAAATTGGAAACAATTGTATCAAAAAGAGAAAATCGAGCGAACCTTTTTATGTAAGGGTGTGTTTGAGATGAATAATTTGTCTTAAAAACGCCCAAAGGAAGAACATTTGATACATCATCTCGCTTCAGATTCTATCATTTTTATATAGCAAAGCTACAGGTTGAATTTATAACATACAAAAATCACAGTACTAAAAGACGAAATATATGGGTCAAATGAAATACCTATGTAATGATTCACTAAATCAGAGAAGGTGTGTTCGAATAGTTATTTTGCTTTTCTAAAAGTACTTGGCGACAGTCTTTTCAGTTGGATGACGAAAATGCATATCTTCGAGAAAAAACAAATACAAATTTTTGGCTTCCATTTCTACGATTGCGCTTTATATTTGTCATCCTGTGATGTTTAAAATTTAGTGTCCTTAACTTCAAACATAACCGTCCAATAAAATTTAAGTATGACGTATACAAGCTGAAGCCCCGCCTATCTGAATTGCCATGCTTGAGCAAACATTGATACAAGCAAAGCAAGCAAGCCAAACAAAGATTTGTCTTGCTAGCATTAATGTATTAACTGTAAACTGATTAAAAGATTATGTCTTCATCATATGAATATCAGACACAATCCTCCTCGTTAGGGGTTTAGTAGCATACCATCGTAACATATATGAGAAGAACATAACCCGTCTCATGCCAACAACTGGTTTTTAAATAAATGTGTTTATCTCTGATGCAACGACCCTATAAGTGAATCAATATTGAAAACAAAATGTGCAATCTCTAATGACCTGACAACAGTATCGTAACTATATACCTTCTTAATAAGTATATTTAAAGATTTTTTTAGCTTCTGAGAAATATGAAATACATAAACGTATAAGAATTCTTCATGTTGAGTTGTATTTACGAATGCTGCGTTTTATACCGATGATAAAATTTAGTAAATGGTTTGACTAGTTTGTGATATCGAAATCCCTGGTGTAATAATTTTTCAGTAATACATAAATTTCTCTCATTAAAATCTAAAACATTGTTACATACACGAGCGAATCGTACAAGTTAATATATATAAACTCCGTATGATGGTGACATTTAAATGACAATCAATAGATATAGAAAGATTCAAAAGTATCCTTCCTTCGAGGAACTTAGAAAACTGTATGTAGTAAGAAAATTTTTGATTCTATAAAATATGAATGAAACCAAAAATAGTATCATTGTAATATAGAGCAGTTTGATAGACACCAAACTTGGTTAGTTTTGTGTAAACTAATATTACGAAAGACATATATGTCACTGAACACTCAATGTACATCCATGCTTGCATTATCTTTCCCTTGAAATAAAAAGCAGAATTCATACAGAACAATATAAAACTGTTACAATGACACAACTGATCAAAGTGAAAATTTAAGATTATGGCATTTTTCTTGTTTTATAAAAAACAATTACTCTTTTATAAAAACCAATTACTCTTTTGAGAACGAAGAGGATGGAATATGACGGCACCTCAAATATTACTTAGTCTTATGCTTACAGGATAAACATGGGAGCTTAAAAACGACCGAATTTCGTCGAAACCTTATATCCGTGATTGCATAATTTGTAAGTAAAAACCTTGACATGTACTAAGAATAGATGTCCTAAATATGTATCTCGGTGTTAGTTTGTTAAAAGATTGTCAACAGCATGAGTCACTTTTGAAATTTAAATGCAAAATGATTTGAATTTTTAAAGTAGTTCACAAACGCAATATAAATGAAACATGTACGTGTAGTTTGAAGAGATAGAAGATGACGCACTTTTTTTTTCTTTTTTTTTGGTGTATGAATTCTATTCTATGAGATGAATTATCAAAAAAAGTAAAGAACTGTACAGTTTCGTATTTAAACTTCAGGAGTTGTTTTTTCTGTTGATTAAATTGATCACAATGAGATAATAAACAAGTTATTCTTAACTTGGTCCTTAAGAAGACAAATATGCCATCATTTGCTACATGTATAAATCAATGACTTATCGATGCGTAGCACTATTGTGCAGTTTCGTATTTGGGAATTACGAGTAGTAATTAAATTCATTGGATTAATCACTTTGAGTAATCTTTGACCTTAACCATAATTGGAAGAAAGGCCACGATAGTTATTTGCACTATTGTTACCACAATTCTGTATTTATATTTTAGTAATTGTTATAAGATACATCAAATAACATAATCAGAAATCTAATCATCTTGATTTATATCAAATTTCTAGAAATTTACATTTGTCTGTGACGTTACTTTTTGTGTTTTAATGTATACTGTCAAAATTAGTTTTTGTTAATCGTTCTTATTCTGTGGTTAACATGACAAAACTTACTATCATATTATTTATTTATGTATTTATCTGTTTTTGGTGATCTTGCGTGTATATTTGTATTATATTGTCATTTTTGCGATATATTTTTTGGTTTTGCTATATATATAACCGTTAGTTACATTCAGCCATGATTATCACAAAGATATGAAACCGGTTGGAGAAAAATGTAGAGAGTTAAAGGACTTTTAGAGCATTTTGAAATTTTATTTTATTTATATATATGTTGGCATATCAATTGTATGGTTTGTTACTTGTTTAGACTAGTCTGTATGATAAACTTGTGTCTAGTGACTATATAATGAAATTAATCATGATCCCATATAATATATAAACATGGTTGAGTTAGATTGCTGACAAATAAAATATACATTGTGTATAAAAAATACTATTATAACATCTACATAGGCTTAAAAAAAACACGTGTCTCATGTCTAGATTAGCCTTCCGTGACAAGGTAGCACTACGACTATTGAAGTTATATTTTCATATAGTGGATGTTGTCAAGTGGTCTAGAGCGCTGGACATGAGGCTAAGCGATTGGTGCTGTAGTTTATCAAAGGTGTGAGTTCGAATCCCGTCGAGGGACGGACACAAATTTATCAGTAGAAAATCTAACACTTACAATGTTTGATGTAATTTTTAGACTTATATAATATCTGTATTAACCATGTATCTCAATCACTCTGAAATCCAGTGGGCATATATATTGTATGGGTTGTCACTTGTTTAGACTTGTTTGTATGATATACTAATTTCTAGTGACTTTATAATGAAATGAATCATGATCCCATAGGATATATAAAAATGGTTGAGTTAGATTACTGACAAATGAAAAATACATTATGTATAAAGATAATAATATAACATCAACACACGCTTAAAAACATGTGTCTCATGTCTATCTCTAGATTAGCCTTCCGTTACAAGGTAACACTACGACTATTGAAGTTATATTTTAATATAGCGGATGTGGTCGAGTGGTCTAGAGCGCTGCACATGATGCTAAGCGATTGGTGCTGTAGTGTATTAAAGGTGTGAGTTCGAATCCCGCTGTGGGACGAATAAAAATTTGTCAGTAGAAAATCTAACTCTAACACTGTTTGGTGTAATTTTCAGACTTATATATATATATATATATATATATAAATGTCTAAGAATATAACTTAAACACGCTAATTAATACAATAAGTTCTATTAGATACTAGATAGAAATACGCAATATTTCGCTTAATAATTTAGCTTCATTAGGCGTGTGCATCTCTCAAGGTGAAATCGAATGCATGACAAAAAATATTTTTGTAGCTTAATCTTCTTGTTCTTGTCTACGTATGAAGCTCCTTTAAATAGGAGCACCACCATGAGTTATGACGTATAAAGGAGGACATTTGGAGCCTGTATCGGTAACGATTAATGTGAGCATTTGCCTACCCCATTCCCCAGCCAGGCCGTGACGTGCCTTATTAACAGAAAGTTAACCTTTACCCAAACAAAGTACAATGCAATCAGATAAAACATACTAAACTCACACACTCACCTGATTCGCTCAGTCCTCAAAGTGTAAAAAAAGTGCAAAACTATATACATAAAATGAAACAAGGTCACCCCGGATGCCCCACAAATGCCGTGGCAAAATACGCTAAGGTAGTAACGAGGAATCGGTTAGGACACTGCCAAATGCCCTGCTGTATCAATGGTAGAGGAAAGCCGGAAATCCGACTGAAAAGGATTTGGAAAGAAAATAGTAAAAACACACAAAAATACTGAACTGAAGCAAAAGAAAAAGACCGAACAAACCTACTTGAATTTGAATACAAAGAAAAGACGGCCCATATAAATAAAATCCCGTTTGTTGTTAGCTTTCATCCTGACCTGACAAATCTTTCATCAATTTCCACAAACACTGGCGTCTTATTGAAAATTATCCTTCCTTAAAAGAGAATTTTTCATCACCTCCCGTTATTGGGTACCGCAGACCCAAAAACCTGAAAGATATTCTAGTAACATCAAAAGTTCTAAACAGGCTATCAACAATCTGAGGTTATAAACCATGCCGAAGGTGCAATTGTAAGTGCTGCAAAGTCGTCAACATCGGAACCCGATTCGTTAACAGTCACACAGAAAAAATACAACATATTTATAACATACAATTACAAAACGCAAAATTGAATTATGTTCTAACGTGTGGGACTTGCAAATTACAATATTTTGGTGAAACAGAAACACCATTTAACATCCGACTTAATAACCACCGGTCATTTTTTACAAAAGAAAGAAACTGCCCAATTACAAGACAACTTTTAAGATCAGGACATGATTTTGAAAACGTCAAATTTCAAATCATTGAGAAAAATCAAAATTGGGATACACAAAGAAGGCCAAAGAGATAGAGATTTTGGATGCACCAGTTACGAACTATTGAACCTGATGGACTCAATGTGAGTGACGAATAAAGGTTTAAAAGCAAATCAAAACCATAATTATCTTGAAATCAAACAAATTAATTTATAGAAATTCATACAATTTATCGAACATTTATAAATGTGTTAAACTTATATTCCAACTTTATGTACTTGTAGCAACACACATATTTTATGCAACATCAATAAATATGTTACAGTTTTCCTCAAATCTTGTATAGCTTAAGCTACAAAAATATTTTTTGTCATGCATCCGATTTCACCTTGAGAGATGTTCACGCCTGATGAAGTTGATTTGTTTAGCGAAATATTGTGTATTTCTATAACAAATCTAATAGAACTTTTTAATGTATTAATTAGCGTGTTTAAGTTATATTCTTAGACATTTATATAATTTTAATTCAGTATTTATTTTCACAAACTGATCCTCGTTTAAATGGATTGAATGGTGATTGTTGCTATTTTTATACATTATAGGGTTAAAGAACATCAGCTGTTCCACATGTTAGTCAAACGTATTTTGTTTTAATATACTTTTTCACTTTTTTGGTCTTTTTGAAAATGTTGTTTGTGCTGTATCTAAACCCTTCTACAGCGAAATTTGTTTTACATGCACACGTATAAAAATTGCGGTTTTTATCCAACGCAATTATAGGTTTGAACGTAGTTTTCAATTTAGACTTACATATATATTATATATATATACAATTCGGATAACAGATATCCTTCTTCGGTAATAGCACGACGTAAAATAAATCATGTCAAATTATTCAAATTAAGACACTATCAAAATCTTGCACGTTTATACAATTTAAGCGGACTCCACAGATGCTGGTGCAATTTTCAAATTTTCCAAACACGGCGCAAGGATTACAAAGATATGCCAAATACAAATAGTTATTTGCGATGTGAACTGGCACAACTCTAAATTTCCAAAGGTTTGAAAGTTTAGATGTGATAACTGCATGGAGGGCGGTCATCAAACAAAAAAATCAAAAATGCCCTAAGCGATACAAGTTGGTATAATATTTCAAATTTGACAACGGTAGGGCAATTGCAACAGAAACTACATATTTAAGCCTCGCAAATAAATAGCAGTTTAACAATGATTAGAAAAATAAATTTCATCTAATAAGGTAAAAAATTGAATGTGGCCACGTACTTATACATCCATCACAAATGAATGGAGCCCTGAAATTTTAACTGGTAATATAAAAAAAATCTTCAAACTGTAAAGCCAGTACGGAAGCCGGAGTTACTGGAAACAAGTGATGACAATTTTTCATGTATGCCCTTTGGGGAAACTGTCCTTAACTTTCTTATCCAAAATCTTTCCCGAGCAACTCTGTCCACCTTTGACCAACCCTCGTTGTGGTCTATGATTGTGATGGTAATGTTTTTGAAATCAGCTTGCCCAGATGATCTCAAATGACGACATGCGGGTAGGTCGGGCTTACAAGTGTAGTCACTTCGATGACCATTCATGCGTTTGTTGAATGTCTGCTCTGTCTCGCCAACATATTGCATGCCACATCGACACTGAAGGAGGTATACAACATTCTGGGTTTTGCAAGTTACATTGCAAAATATAGTGTACACAGACCCAGTCGAGTGGCAAGTAAATGTTTGAGTATTTAGGATTTGTTGACAAGTCAGACAACGTCTATTACCACATGACTTGCACCATCCTGCAGTTGAACAGCTTTTATTTGAGGAGACCTCAGCTCTTACAAAGAAGTCTTTCAGACTTGATGGTCTCCGAAAAGCTAAGCCAGGAGGATTGGGAAAGATCTTGGATAATTTAGGGTGTTTGGCAATAATAATCAAACGTGAAAGGTTAGTAAAGGCTGGATTGTATGTTTCAACAAACATAGGGTGACAGCTTTGGTAGGAAAAGTACTGATATTTATCTGTGGGTTTACAGTAGAGGTCCGTTGATATACCACCGTCCTTTATAGATGTGGTTGTGTCTAAGAAAGATATTTTAGAGTCTTAAATTTCAAACGTAAATTTTAATTCAATGATCGGCGTTGTTTGCATGTTTGAAATCATCCAGTTTTTTTGTTGGGATTCAATCCATTTCATGTCAACATCATCAATGAAACGGAACCAAGACAGAGGTTTAGATAAAGATTGCAATAATTTGTTTTTCTAATTGCCCATGAAAATATTGGCGTAAGACGGTGTCATTTTCGTCCCCATCGCTGTCCCGTTTAAACATTCAGTAGGTGGTTCTAAAATAGTGCGCGAGTCCCATATTTCCCTACAAGATTGTATGGATCTTTTTCATTTTTAGCCATGGCGTTGTCAGTTTGTTTAGATTCATGAGTTTGACTGTCCCTTTGGTATCTTTCGTTTCTCTTTTGTATGCCGTCATTATGAGGTATTTTGGTATACAATGAGTTGACATCTAAAGTGACAAGGAGGGTTTCCGAAGAAAGAGGGTTCATGGATTCCATTTTACGAAGATAATCTGTAGTCTTCTCAGATTAAACTGTTACAATCTTGAAATGTATACAAAATAAAAGTCAAAACGAACATCAGTTAAAACGCTTGCACCATTCTAAAAATTTATTATATGGCTTATTACAACAGAGGGTTCAAATACATGGTTTGAATACAAATAATTATATGCGATATGAACTAGCACAATTCTAAAACTTTAACGGGAACGACAATTATGATGATACAATAATGATAACGTAAATAAAATTACCAAACAGACAGCACTCGACGATCTAAATGTTTTAAATATTTTCAATTGACAGAGTTAAGTAGCGAAAACAGACTCTAATTATTTAAACATCGTGAAAAACAGCCGTTGAAATGTAATAATAAGTTTTGAATAGGTATAACTAGAAGAACGTGGCAGGGTTCTTATACATCCCTCAAAAAATTAAGCAATTTAAATCTTCAACAAATTAACTTATTAGATGAGAAAGGTTAAAAAATAGAAACAGAAACTGTAATAAATATATATAACCTAAATGTGAAGCACTACATGAATTCGAACTACATCTTTTCATTAATCCGATTTGGTGCCAAAGTTGTAAATTTTCTTATCCAAAATCCTTCCAGAGCGAGTCTATCCTCCTTAGACCAAGCAGAGGTGTGGGCAATGGTTGTAATGGTCAGTCGATTGAGACCTACCTTAGTGTGGCCAGTGGATCTCTGAGACTGAGAGGGAGGTCTGGCTTGCATTAGTAATCGCTACGATGGCCGTTTATTCGTTTGTGAAACGGCTGTTTTGACTCGCCAACATACTGTGGACCACATTTACACACTGTAAGAGATACACAACATTTGAAGTATTGCAATTAAAATTGCATAATATGGTGTATTATGTACCAGTGGAGTGACTGTTAAAAATCTGTGTATCCAGTATTTGTTTGCAAGTCAGACATCGTTTGTTTGTGCAACCCTTGCAAGAACCCCTAAATGAAGAGCCTGCTCGGGAGGATAAGTCAGCTTCCACCAGCAAGTTTTTAAGGCTTTTGTGTCTACGGAAAGCCAGTACAGGTGGCTCGGGAACGATCTTGGATAGTTTAGGATGTTTTTCGATCTCTTTTCTATTTTCGCTGATTAGGTGAGATAAGTTGTGAAAAACAATTTTGTAATTTATTTTTATTTCATCTGAAAATACACCAAGTATATACTGTGAAACATAATTATATAGTTAATTCATAATACATATATTGATATTACATTTTTCAATAACAGTCTAAAATTAAAAAGTTAGTTATGCTAATTGTTCTAAATTTTATACTCGATTATACACATCCTTTATCACTCTGGATTAGAATACCTGAAAATGCTGATAAGGTTAATGATTGAATCAGCCTTTCCCTCTAGCTACATGCATCACAGCCTACACAATGATGTTGAACATGAGAGGTACAAGGAGAGGCCACCAGAGATCATTAATAGATAACATGTTGGACAACATGTTGGACAGAGTCACATATTAACTGTTAACCTAAGTCAAGGGGAGATAATTCAAATACAATCAAACAAACACTTGTATATCAATAAACATATAACAATAGCAATAAACATAGATAGTACTTTTAAGATGCACACAAATCACTGTCCAGTTGTGATGTGCATCAACATATTATTAATTCTACATAAAGCCTTAAGTAAGTACAATATAGAAAGATCTCTCCTCACATGTGAACTAAGTTTTTAATTACTTCCCATTTAGTATCAACTTTCTCTCTTACTCTAGGGGATCTGTAAAAGGAGGTAGATATTTTTTCTATTTGGTAGGAATTTTTAATCATATCTATGACACCTGTGAGAGTCGGTAATGAAGTATTAAAGAGACATGTATCGACATGTATAAATGTAATATTTAACCAGAGTAGTGAATAAGTTGAGGGAAATATCCCAAGACTCTGACCCAAGAACAATATTTTCCACATTAAGAATTAAGTTAAATTATTTTCAACTAGAAAAAGTACTGCAATTTCTAACCACAAATTTCTAACTAGGGTACATTCCCAGAATAGGTGACTTATAGTTTCTTTAGTTTCATTACAGGAACTACATAAGTTAGTTTCTTTAGTTTCATTACAGGAACTACATAAGTTAGTTTCTTTTAACCCATATTTCTGCAATAAAGCATTAGTAGCGAGAGTTCTATGTAAAATCTTTAACTGGAACATACTAAATTTGTTGTTTTTAGTGCCTCAAAACGGTAAACTATAAATGAAATCCCAGTTTTCTATGAATGCCATTTTGACTTCTTGTTTTGTAGGACGTTCTGTATATATTGACAAGAATTTTTTATAAAAGAACTGACATGACTTTTTATTGTTTTTTTATAAATTCAAATTTATCGTTAGATATGTGCGTAATTTTCTCTGAGGTAGTGAAAAAAAATTCCAGTCTTTTGGTATCATATGCAGCAAAGAATGGTATTCCAAGAAATTAATATTAGAATTATATTTTTCGCAGAATTCTTTAAAAGTAAAACAATTACTGTTTTCATCAAGTAAATCATCTATAAAAAAAAACTCCTGATTCAACCCACCTCTGGTAAAAGACAGTTTTATTATTAATTTTCAAACTGTTGTTTAGCCATATGGATTGTTTCATAATCCCTTCAGCAGTGCAATTAGTGACAGTGTTTATGATATTCCAGTTTAGTCAATTATCTTTCCAGAAATTATCAAAATTTGAAGAAATCTTTTGGATACCATCAGGGGTTATCAACCATATTGTGTCTGCTCCTAATCTGTTGTATTGATCTATTAACAATGTTTTCTATGGGCATATATTCAAGGAGTCTAAAAGTTTATTTATCCATGTCATCTTTAATGAATAATTAAAGGATCTTACATCTGGCATTATCAAAACCCCATTTTTAAATAACCCTATCATAAATTTTCTTTTAACCTTGTCTGGTTTTCCTGAACACAAGAACTAAACAAAATATTTTGAATTTCTTTTTAATTTATCATCAGGCGGGTTTGGCAAAACTGTCAATGATTGAATTAGAATAGGTATAGCTAGTGATTTAATGACAGTGAGTTTTCCCATATATGTTAAATCTCTATAAACCCAGGAATTTAGCAGGCTCTGTATTTGTTTTTTATTTTTTCTTCAAATTTTACAAGTGTTTTATTTTCCCTGAACAGATTTTATTCCTAAAAGTTTAAATTTTCCTGAATGATTCCAGTTCAAATTTCTTGCAGTTGTTAGTTTATCCCTTGAGTGAATCTTTGACCCAATCCATATGGTTTCAGTTTTATCAAAATAAGCCCTATGTCCCGCACACTCAGAAAGTTTGTCTAAAGTATATAAACATTTTTCTAAAGATTGCTCATCCTCGTTTAATAAAAGACATGAGTCATCTGCATACTGGCTTAGTAGATACTCAGAATCATTTATTTTCAGACCATTTTTGTCTTGGTTATTTTTAAGTGCAGCACTCATAAGTTCTAAGGATAATATAAAGAGATATGGAGATAGAGGATCACCTTGTCTAACACCCCGACCAATATTAAAAAATTGAAAGCAATGTCCAGAATTTTTAATACAGCTTTAAGATTCTGAATATAAGGTCTTGACCCATCTACAAAAAATAGGACCAAATCCTAGAAAAGACCAAGCCAAGTCTATAAATGACCACTCAATAGTATCAAAAGCTTTCTCAAAGTCTAATAAAAGTAAAAGACCTGGTAGATTATCATCTGCCTTTTCCATAATGTCAAAAATAAGCCTGGTACATTCTCCAATATACCCTCCTTTTATGAAACCTTGCTTGGCCGCGAAGTTCTTGTAGACGTTGGTTTTTTTTTGCAATATCGTTGGTGGAGCAAATCCTTTTTATACGTATGGCCTGGCTGTAGGGAATGCTCTTGGTGCAGTGTTTAGGATGACAACTCAAAGGAGATATATATTGATGTTTGTCTGTGGGCTTGCAATACAGATCTGTAAATATGTTTCCATCCCTGAATTGCGTTGTAGTGTCAAGAAATGTGATCTTAGAGTCAGAGATTTCATATGTGAATTTGAGTGAGGGAAGGGCATGATGAATGAACAAATTGAGTTCTTGTTCAGTATTGTCCCACTTCATGTCGATATCGTCGATAAATCGGAACCAAGAGAATTTGGCCACTTTATAAGAACTTTCCGTTTTGAATTTTCCTCCTAGTTCGGTATTTTTAAAATTTTACCTGTTTTATATAGACAGGTTATAGGATTTTCATGGAAGAAAACACATAGGGTCAGCTGACATTTATAAACGTCTCGTTTTCAATTTTTTTACATATATATTTAAAAACAACTGTGGGTATGAAATGTACTGTAAAAACACTTCAATATATGTAGTGATTTATTTTAGGCTATGATTCTAATAAATAAATTGACAAGTGTTTTTTCAAGATTTTTTTATTCAAATAAATGGTATTATAGGGTGCACTTTGTAAAATACAGCTGTTTTACAAACCACCCATCTTTTGAGGAGATAAATATACATTCATATACTTGTGTACCAACTGGTTCCAAGGTATGTTCCTTGGAATGTTCCTTTTGATAGAATAAAAAACTTGAGAATGTAAAATGCATAAAAATACGTAAGTAGCGGCCATATTGAAAATAATGAAAGACTCAAATAAGGTGAGGTATAGTACATAATTTTAGTATAAGCTTAAACTAATATAATTTCTAGGCATACCATTGTTGAAAATATGCCGCAAAGCACTATCTCGTTACCTTTCAAAAAATAGTAGTAAATATAAGTTTTCTATTTTATCATAAATTTCTACGGCACTTCATAGTAAAAAATATAATACAGTACCATGTTTGCTGCACCAGATGCGTATTTCGACAATCTGTGGCTTTTCAGTGATGCAAAATATTTGAAAATCCGAAGCTTATTAAAAGAATAAAGAGCTGTAAACCAAAACAGGATATGCAATTATAGACAAATCCGGGGAAGGAATTGGAGCTTTGCATAAGGGAGATACATTCCTTAGTTTTCAATAACTTAAAAAACTTTAAACAGCAAACTTTGATACTAGTAACACAAAATCCGTATTTTCATGTCAGGGAGAAGTATTGGCTACTGGTAGGAAGATACCAACTGGGACAATCAAAGAGGTGCAGTTTTTGTCGTTAAAGGGGGTTCTTTGAATTGTTTATATAAACAGAAGTGAAACCTATTAGAAGTAAAGTCTTTATTGGAGAAATACATTTCATCTCTGTGTTCAATGGAAAACCACATTTTAGTTTGATAGTAGTACCATGTATAGATGTATTTATACTTTTATACATGTTGAAAAAATCAATACAACATTTTGTGTTGATCCGTGAAATCCTTTAATTAATAAAATATACAAATCATTTTAAAATACCTTTCAATTGCAGTAAACCTAAACAGTATTTTTCAAATTGTATTCTGTTGGTTTTTTTTATATTCAGATGTACAAATATTTTATGGAAGCATTCACCGCCTGTCAAAAACGATTCCCCATCGTGTTTGAAATGCCTTTTTGTGTACATATACTATATGAGCACCTTACAAAGTTCATTCGTAGCAATACTTAACCTTCTGTTTTGACATGAATTATTATTGATATGGTCACAATTATGAATTAATTGTTTACAAAACCTGAAATGTTTGTAATACTTAGTAGGCTTTTCTACCTCAGGAAAAGATTACCTTAGAGAAGGTAATAAAAGCTGTATTTGGCCAAACTTTTAGGAATTTTTGGCCCCTTAATGCTCTTCAACTTCGAACTGCATTTGTCCTTTTAAAAAAATTGATTAGAGCGTCCTTGATGAGTCTTTTGTGAACGAACTCGTGTCTGGCGTAAATATAGATTTCAATCCAGGTATCTATGATAATTTAATTTGCTATCCACTACTTACATTTTTTATTCACGTATTTTCAACAAACAACATCAATTACAAAAACTTTTGTTATCGTATTTGTTGGATTTGTTTAGTCAGGTTTTTTTTGTCTGTGGTGTATGTTAACACAGTTTTGGTTGCTGGATCCAAGGTATTGTCATATTAACCTGTTATTACTGTTTGAATATATCACTCAATTCTGGGAATATAACGAAACTACAAACAACTTTCGGAAACGTGGCAGTTTACGCTAGCTATAAAACAAGGTATAATCCCCAATTTTCGTTTATTTTACTAGTTCTGTTGGTTGATAACGTTTGGTCTCGACGATCGATATTTTATGATCTTTTCCTTTTGTTTTAATTTACCATAGAGTTCAGTAAGTTTTATATATTTTTTGGTCACTAGACGCACGAATATAAACAACTAACATGTTGGTTTTGTTTTTCATTTTCTCAATATGTAGTTCATTTATAAGCGATGAGTTGATGTGAGTGATCTTATGAACTGATGCGTAGAAAAGATTTACAGATTATGAAAAATAGTATCAACTTAAGCTATGACATCAAAACACTGCGGCTAATCGAGGAAATGAGATAAAGTAAACCAAGTAATCAATTAAATGAATAATTAGCCTCACAGACAAATATTGTATGTTATAATCAATTTTTGCAAAATTAGTTACCAAGACGAAAGGCACTTGAGCCCTTTTCGATTCGTTGATAGTTGAAAAGGGAAAAAGAAAACGGGTTTTACACATTATTATATATTGCATACTTATGAAATCATTAAAAAGAAGATGTGGTATGAGCGCCAATGAGGTAACTTTACATCCAAGTCACGAAGGTAAAAAGTAAACAACTGTATTTCAAAGTACGACCTTCTTCAACATTGAAATCTGGCTCACACTGACATCGTATGGGTCCATACATGATTGAAACACCGGGTTATCAAACCTCTTACGACAATGGCATCGACATGTTTGTTTTAAAAACTCATTCTAGATACCAGGCTTATAGTTTATTACTTCAGACGTGTTTTTTGTTTCCATAAGACTTATCAATGAAGCTTGAATCAACAGTGACCTGAAACTTTTGAATGTTACCCCTATTCTTTTACATATACTCCTCTAAATCTGTTTGTATTATTTAACTGTGAGGTGTTTTAGATTTTAAATTTGCTCATAATCTTGTTGTGTACGACAAGGTTACCGGGTATATTTCAGCTAAATTGCATGTCGTTTCCGATTACTACAATGAACTATGCTTTTTATCATGCTTATTTTTATATTTTATAATTGACTATGAAAACATTTCCGTTTCTTAACACATTACATATTTTTATGTCGGACATCTGTACAACAGGTCGTTTCAATGAACGAGATTTTCTCATTCGATACAGATTAATTAACACTTTTTGTTACAATACTTTTCAGCGAAATCATCTACATACGGAATAACTTTTCTGAAAAATGAAACGTCCTACTTAGATTTAAAGGAAATGTTAACAACGCTTATAAAATATCTAAGTATAGTTACAAAATACAGAATTTTATTGAACCCTTTTTGCATAACATATTTTGTTGATCGATTTAATGTTCATGTCATCTATTTGAAGGTCATAATCCACCATAAACGAACACAGATACAAATATTTATTCATTACCTGTCTTATGTTATTCGATCTGTATTTTTACTACAGTATCTACGATGTCTTATTATGACATTAAGTGTTTTAATTTAGAATTATTTCAATGAGAAACCCAGCTCGAAAGATTTTTTTTTTTGTATCCTTCAGATCTATTGTATTAGCAAAATAAGACATTTACATGGGCCTCTGTCTCTAACTTGTATAAATCAAATGAATTTTTTTTAAGGCAGACTTCATACAAGAGTTTTACAGATTAATTAACACTTTTTGTTACAATACTTTTCAGCGAAATCATCTACATACGGAAATACTTTTCTGAAAAATGAAACGTCCTACTTAGATTTAAAGGAAATGTTAACAACGCTTATAAAATATCTAAGTATGGTTACAAAATACAGAATTTTATTGAACCCTTTTTGCATAACATATTTTGTTGATCGATTTAATGTTCATGTCATCTATTTGAAGGTCATAATCCACCATAAACGAACACAGATACAAATATGTATTCATTACCTGCCTTATGTTATTCGATCTGTATTTTTACTTCATTTAAGGCACACTTCATACAAGAGTTTTCCATAGACAAAATTAAACTACTTTTTACCGTCAGCTGACTGTGTATTTAACTTCACTAAATTTGTTATTTTTTGGTAGTGATGTCAATCGTATCCATCTAATTAATCGTGGAATAAAGGATATTATAGATACAGTTTAGTGATATTTAAATATTATACATCTAGCCAGTACGATAGGGGGTTGTTAAATAAGCTAATCTTTACAACAAAACATACTGTGAACTTTACATCTGAATATATCAACATTGTAGAAGCACCTCCATATGGACTATACATACCAGTTGAAAGCATATACCAGGGATTTGTTTGCTGCCGAGATTTTTTATTATGATGCAGAATTAATTTTACAAAGAATCTATACACATAAGAGTTCCAAATGAAAGTTATTTTGTCAAGTCGCACGTTTCACAGACGACTTCATGATTTTGTTCACCGTAATAAAAAAAGTTATGTAATATATGGCAACGAGCTCTTTCCTCGTTTGGAACATGAACGAATGCACATTTTCATTTTTTTTCCTGGCAACTGGATTCGCGATAGGTGAGACTACATGAGCAAAACCTTTTTTTCGATTCATCGTGTTTTATGTCCCGATGAAGTCTGTCAATTGAGAGAATAAGCATCTCTTGCAGCTACATTCCTGTTGACTTAATCATCAACCCTTCTACTAAAGTAATTTGAATTTAACTAGTAAAATATATTTCACCGCTAGAGATGTCATACCTCAGCTTTGATACTTAACAAGCATATATATATTTGTAGAAGTGTCTTAAACAGCACAAACAACATTTTACAAAAAAAAAACAAAAAAGTGAAAAAGTATATTTAAACAAAACGCATTTGACTAACAGGTCGAACAACTGATGTTCTTTAACCCTGCTGCTGACTGCCGTTGGCGATTGCCAAATAAAATTGATCACCAGATGTTATAAAATGGATCTTAATATAAATTTAATTCTAAACAGAAAACAAACTTTTACTTGTGGCCACGATGTTATGCCACGGTGTCAATATTTTTTAGTACACCAGATCCGGATTTCGACAATAAATGTCTCTTCAGTGATGTTAGGGATCGAAACGGTATTTGGAAGGCCATATAAAAAGTACCCTCATATTTAGGAAAAGTACCCTCATATTTAGATCCTGACTCTTGAATTTAAAGAGTCAATATAAGATGAACGGATCCTATAAACCGGAGGGAAAATATGATACAAGCCCAAACGAAAAAATATAAATGAGTCTTAATTGAAAACTACGTTCAAACCTGTGATTGCGTTGGATAAAAACCGCCATTTTTATACGTGTTCATGTAAAACAAATTTCGTTGTAGATGTCTAAAAACATCTAAAACAACATTTTCTAAAAGACCAAAAGAGTGAAAAGGTATATTTAAACAAAACGCATATGACTAACAGGTCGAAAAACTGATGTTCCTTAACCCTGCTGACCGCCATTGGCGATTGCCAAATAAAATTGATCACAAGATGTAACAAATTAAAATGGATCTTAATATAAATTTAATACTAAACAGCAACAAATTTTAACTTGTCACCACGATGTTATGCCAAAAACATACGGTGTCAATATTTCTTTAGTACACCAGATCCGTAATAATACACAAGCATGAGAGAAAAGCAAAACAGAAAGACATGAGTATAAACCCTAGACACACTTAAACATTAGGTCTTCTTTTTGAAAATCATGAGTTGGGTCACCATATTTGAAAATTTATAAGCCTATACACATATTGGAAAAAACGTTAAAAAGCAAAACCAAAAGTAAACCAAATCCCGAAAAAAGGAAGTAAAGCTATAGACGAAGGATAAATGGTATTCATAATTTCACAACAGTTCATTTTGATAAAACAACACCCGAATACTCATGTAAGTGCATTCAACAGGACCAGATAAATGGATGTAATAGTCTCATGCATGAAGTTCAGTCCGACGACAGAGATATCGATCCAGGGGAAATAACATTAACGGTACAAACTCAATCTTCTCTTTTTCTCAAATGTGACTTACCGAATTATACTTATCAACGAGTTTATACTTACATGAGCAACATGTGAAGCATGATCAGCTTATCCTTCTAGCGCACGGTTGGGTTCATATTGCACAGTCTAAAGGAGTGTTTTTGTGTTGTTTGTTTTTCGATCGTTTTTCGTTTTTCTAGGCGTTAACAGTTGAATTAATGAGTGAATGTCCATTCAGTATCGTTCGCCTCTCTTTTATGAGTATATATGATGAGTGTATTTCATTTATAATAAGCATTATTACAAAAGTGTTTTTCCAGCATGTACAGTTATATAAGAAATTCAAAAATTGAAAGCTTTGCGTTGATAGCCGTTAAAAAGGGGGTCATTAATGAACCCAAACCCGGTTTCAACTGCCTTCTTTTCCTCTATATAATATCATGTAATGCGAATTGTAATATAGATTAGTTATAGAAGAGTATCACTACCAGGCAATTATTGTTTTGTTTTCTTAAACTTGAATATTAAGTGATTTCTTGACTGTTGTAAACTAAATAAATCTTAGTTTTTCTATTTCTTTTTTTTTTGTTCTCATCTACTTGTTGTTTGTGTTTTGGTGCCTCGTTATTTCGTCCCTTTTATATTTAAAAAATAAAATCATGAAAGTTTATAAATTTACCTGTGACGTCATTCTGTTACGTTGATGCAGTCGTATGACAGAAAGTTCGTGGTTCTATTGTGCTGCTTTTGTGTGCTTTCCTATGTTGTTTTACGTGTTTGTTTTTATTCTGTGGTTAGCATGTCGAAGTCAACTGTTTATTTGCGTATTTCTCTGTCCTGAATGTTCTTGCATATATTTGTACTGTAAACCTTTCATGTAATGTTGTCATTTTATTGTTACATTTAATTATTATGTTTATTATTACGCCTTATATAACACTACAACTACTATACGTGCTTTATATGACAATTAAGACAAACGTACACGCGTTCGAACACACACGAAACTATAGAGTTAATAATAAACTAAAACATGTTTAAAAGCATACAACATCAAATCAACTATAAAAAGTTAAGGCTCTAAAAACGTGGTTATACATGATTTTAAGGAATTGGTTACTAGCCTGGCAACCGTGTTCTTAACCCGTTGAAGTTTGAAAAGACTCGGGGCATTCACATCATACATAAGTCGCGACGTAACAGGGAAACATACAAGAGTTTTGCAAGCGTCCTCCGTTATATATAATCGAATTCGTCCTATGTAAAAAATCTGATGGAAACATGATTTGGTAATTGCATTGGTCTGTTCCTGCATGCTAAGGGTTTGCTCGAGAGAAAACTCCGAGATTTCGAACACAGGTAGATTCATTTAGTATAGTTCCTTCAAAATTCAAACATAAAATAAACACATAATTTCACATGGTGATTATGATTATAAATCCCTTCTTATATTTGTTACATAAAACAATAAAACTTTAATTAATGTGTTTATAGATTTCAATGGCGTACTTGTACTTTTTCCGCTATTTATAACCAGTTTATCCTCATGTGAACTTCAACGCAACCCCTAAGCTAGAGATGGATCACACATGATTAATGCGTTATCGGTTATTTAAGAAAAGAATGCTAACATTGAAAGTGAAAAAAGGGTAAATCATTTAATGATTGACTGATTCGATCCACAAAAAAAACATTCTTATACAAGTAGAATCGAAAACAGACTTATTATTTGGCCTATAAAATGAAATCATATAGACATAGAATTATCCATTTGCACGAGGACCATGTTTATCTATTTATTTGCATCACGGTGCGCAGCTATTAATTTCAGTTCACATACACGCCATCTTGAAACAATTACTTATCACATATAGATTCTGATTGGCTGCCTTATGATGCGGCTGAGACACAACAATAGCTATTGGTTGAAATAAGATAAAGAATTACAGACTTTTCTCGTCTACGGATAAGAATCAAATGCCGGACAATTAACTTTGTGTAATTCAGTTCCGATCAACTGTCATTAAGTCATGTTCGTTTATTGATGAGTCTTATGTAGACGAAACGCGCGTCTGGCGTACTTAATTATAATCCTGGTACCTTTGATAACCATTTACCTCACTTGGTCGATGCCACTGCTGGCGGACGTTTCGTCCCCGAGGGTATCACCAGCCAAGTAGTGTTACGAATATCAATAATGTGGTCATTTTAATCAATTTACTGTTCCAAACTTTGAATTTTTGGAAAAACTAAGGATTTTCTTATCCCAGGCATAGGTTACCTTAGCCGTATTTGGTACAACTTTTTGGAATTTTCCTCAATACTCTTCAACTTTGTACTTGTTTGGCTTTATAAATATTTTGATATGAGCGTCACTGATGACTCTTATGTAGACGAAACGCGCGTCTGGCGTACTAAATTATAATCCTGGTACCTTTGCTAACTATTATTATGTATAAATTCCACACTAAAATTCAAATTTATTGAAATAGTAATTATTAAAACGTGTGTATTTGCTTTGTTATTCTGCAATATGCACGATTTGTTTCATATGCATAAAGCTGCGAAAATCCCGGTTCATCTGGAAGTTTTAAAATAAACCGTGATTATCTGAAGAATAATTATCCCGGTTTATTTGAATTTAATGTAAAATACGATGTTTACAAAAATGCATTACCTGTATTTTATAGCAAATCAAGATACACCTCCAGAGAGTCACATCTCCAGAGTCTTATAAAAAATAAGATGTGGTATTATAATTGCCAATGAGACAACTGTCCACAAGAGACCAAAATGACACAGATATTAACAACTATAGGTCATCGTAGGGCCTTCAACAATGAGCAAAGCTAATACCGCATAGTCAGCCATAAAAGGTGCCGGTGTAAAACAATTCAAACGAGAAAAACTAACGGTCTTATTTATATAAAAAAAATGAATGAAAAACAAATATGTAACACAAAAACAAATCCCTCTGAATTACAGGCTCGTGTTCATTTGTAAGTGTCTAAAATTTCAACTCGTAATGTGAACCAATTTATATTCCAAGTTGATGACATCCATTTTATATCATTCCGTATCTAAAAATAGCACGTACATTACTAAATCAGCAACCACATGCAAACATATTACATGAATATGGCAAGCCGTTGTTGAATTTATTCCCTATTTATTAATAGTACGAAAGGCTTTTGAGTTATTTGTACAAGTAAAACATGTAAAAATAAACATAACTTTATTTTTGATCTTGTTATTTATACAACAATTAGTTGATAGAAGATTAAAAGCAGGTGTTTCGTGTTATTTTTGTTATTAATATTTTCCACTGATCTAGTTCAGCTACATGATCGCAGTAAAGTATGATCATCGTATAATATGGTAACAAGGAAGTAATTATATACATAGCCGACAATGGTAGCATTATTTGGTCCTGCCGTTTCACTATCAAAGATCCATTAAAAAAATCGAATTCTGAATTATCAAGACCTTTTGGTGTAATTGCAATGGTCAAACACATAGTGTGCCGCAGCTTTTTTGATAGAAAAATGGCATTTTTTAAGGGTAGTCAACGGTTCCGGAATTTTCGCAATAGTATGAATGAAGAACACCCCTTGCGAAATTTGGCACACAAAATGTTGCTTGTCTCAGAGAGTTTTTCGCTATTTCTACACCAATGGCCAACACCCATTTCTCACTATTTCAATTATAATTGCTAATTACCAAGGCAGCAGAAAATAAAGGTAAAAGTGTCTTTCAAACTGGTCTTAGTGTTAAAAGTGGTCGAAGTTGTCTGTACTGCATCAGTTCCGAGTTTTCTCTAAGTTGGTCCGAGGTGTTGGGGTCCGACTATTTTTGTCCGAGTTGTCTTCGACTGACTTGTCGTTTGTCCTAGTGTCCTATTTGTTATACGCTAGCTATACGTATTGGGTCCGTTCTCCCTAATTACATGTTCATCCCAGGTCCGTGTATATAACTAATCATTTACTAATATACTGTGTATATATACATTTCAGGTTTCAGTCATCCTTATCATTAAAGAAAAAAACCTCGGAAGATGTTGACTCTCATTTATGACTGATACTCAACTAACAGCTGAAACACAGTGAATTTTCAATGCCAGTTCTACAGTGCCCTATAGACGGCTGTAATTGGAAATCTCAGGACATAGATGCAGTATTTACCGCTGCTCTACAGATTCATGACAGAACCGTCTACGGTCTACCCACCTCTGGCTCAACCGTCAACGCACAAGTTAAAATTGTACCCACCTTCTATAGCTACAGGATGTGATCAAGATCAATGGTTTGCCTTCACTAGACAGTGGAAGATTTATAAAACAGGTATGGCGATTACAGACAATGTCTTGCCTACAGCCCTTTTCTACTGCTGTGACACTAATCTGCGTACAGATTTATATTATGCGTGACCTTTAAGGTGAGATTGAACAGAATGACTCAATCACCTGGTTCAAATATCAGAACTTGTTTGGCCAGTCTCAGAGGCCAAGCAGCACTCTGTCAATATAAAGCAACGTGTAAAGAATTAGGTTGCAACCATATAGTTGACTATAGTGATGAGATAATCCAGGGCAATTTAGTAAGAGGTATTGCAGACCCATAACTTATGTCTTACCTGCTAGGTGACTCCAAGACAGATAGAACACTTTAAGAGACTGGCTCGTTTATTGCTCAGAAAGAGCAGGGTAAAGTAACAAGGAGTGCAGTAGGATATTCAGCTAGTGTCATGAGTGTCACATGTAATACGAAAAAACGACTACAAGCATCTGGAACCAAATTATGGGCTTGTGGTGGTCCTGCTCATGAACAGAGGACGGATCGCAAGGCCAGGCTTAGAAACTATGAAGCTTGGACTATCACATGTGCTAAATTTACAGTCAAAAGTCATTACACCAAATCATGCAGCAAGTGCACTACATGTGGTGTATGAGGCCACCGTGATGCATCTTTGAGAATCTGAGCTTAAGGTAATGGCCACAGATACCCGCCCAATCAAGGGGAATCAACCAAAGATACAGAACAAGAACAAGTTGGTTATATCTATGAGCAGCTGTGCACTACATCTGAACAGACAAACCAATAACCGGTATCACGTCGTGAACATCACATATTTGACGGACATTGGGTGGCCAGACCTTACAAATCACACCCAATGCTCCTGGTGAACCTGACACCCTAACCTAGAGACCATGCATCGTTTATACATCCCATTTAATACACCTCTCAGCTCAAGACAATCACTATGTCCATGGTGGCTAATACAGGATGCCAGAGTTCAATCATACCTTTAGAATCTGCAAACAATTTTGGAATAACAGAAAAGGATCTCCTTCCAGTCAATGAAAAAAGCTTTCATTTGCAGAGAAGCACTCATATCTCTTGGAATTATTCACACAAACTTTCTTATTTGTCACATCTCCAAACATTGCTTATCTATGGAAAACTCTGAAGATGTAACCTGCTCTTTTCCTAGACGTCGACCTTCACCACCACCTGTTCCCACATCGTACCACCCGGTCTGAAGGCCACAGAGGAACATGTAGAGTCACTAAAAGAGTGTCTTCTTGATTACTATGGTGCTACAACATTTAATTTCTGTGAACATCAACCTTTACCGCTTATGAATTGTGAGCCTCTAAAACTCCATGTTGATCCTAGTGCCACACCCGTAGCCGTCCAAAATTGAAAATCAGCACTTGTTCCTATCCTTTGACAGGATACAGTGTATGCTGATCTTGAGAGGGATGCTCGCATTGGTGTACTAGAACGAGTACTGTGAAAGTACTTTTATTCGTGGGGTACCAATTTTCGTGGTTTTCGTGGATGACTTTATTCCCGAATTTGAGTGTCCAACGAAATAAAACAACCATTGTCCAAATCAAGACATGGAAGATTCCCATTTGGTTTGACCACTGATATGATCTAGAGAATATATTAAATAACGTTAAATCTGAGAATACTGTAATAGCCGTCATAGAACTACAACTGCATGCAAGGTTATACCCATTTAATCTTTACTAACATAAACTGAATAACTTTTGATATTTTAATTCCCATAAACAATATTTTTAATCGATGAAAGTCAGATTTCCGGTATATGCTAGCATGATAAAGTGTTCATTTTATATCCTCATAGTTCTCGTACATATTGGAAACAATAATTTCATGCTGGGCTTGATTTTGATTAGAATTATTTGACAATTCAAGATACGTTCATAGCATTTGTTTATGTTAAATGTTTTCTTTAGGTGACATATTGATGGCCTAATTAACACCTTTGGTGGCCTTTAATCTGTTGATCATTTTATCTTGGGTTAATTAGTGTTGTTACTATGATTTACACGTGTCAATGTTTTCTTTGTAATTTCCCTCAATTCACACTATTTGTAATCTTCGTTTCTAAAGGCTTTTATTTTTCTCAATTTTGTTTTTAGAAAACTAAAATCCACGAATTAAAAAACCCACGAACATGTTAATATTGCGCAAACCACGAAAATTGATACCCACGAATTCAAGTACTTTAACAGTAAGTCAAAACACACCTACAACTTGGTGCTCAAAAATGGTGGTAACCAGCAAGGATGATGGCACTCCAATGCGTACAGTAGACCTACAACCACAAAATCCACATTCTGTTCGGCAATCACATCATGTCCCAACTCCTTTCATCTGGCTGATCGTGTCTCTCAATGTATAATAAAACAGTGACAGACGCTTGGACTGGGTACCACTCAGTGCTTATTTGTGAAGAAGATCGCCATTTCACAACATTCATCACACCATGGGGGCGCTTCAGGTACAAGGTTGCTCCACAGGGATTCATGGCCAGCGGTGACTCTTACAATCAACGATTTGATGCTATAATGTCATCTTTCAGCGACAAGGTTAAATGTGTGGATCACACATGTATGTGGACGAACTCTATTGAAGCAGCATTTTTTTCAGACATGTGAATGACTCGACCTGTATGCTCGTAAAAGCATTACATTAAACCCAAAAAAGTTTTAATTTGCTCTAGACACTGTCAATTTTTGAAAAGAATTACAATCACCCTAACAAAATACCACCAAGTACTAAGTTCCTAGATTTTATTTGCAACTTCCCAACACCAACTGACATTACTGATGTAAGAGCTGGGTTTGTGCTTATAAACCAGCGAGCATATGCATTTTACATGGCAAGACAAATGAAACCTTTTCGTGCTCTATTGAAACTGTCCACAACATTCTGCTGGACAAATGAATTAGATGAAGTATTTCACAAATCCAAAGAGATCATTATTCAGGAGATGAAGGAAGGTGTTTGTCTTTTTTGACCATGCTCGTATGACATGCCTAGCTACCGACTGGTCTGTTGACGGAATTGGGTTTTTTTTATGCAGAAGAACTGTCAAAGCTAAAATAAAACCTAACTGCTGCAATTACGGTTGGAGACCATATCTAGTTGGCAGCAGATTCACACATCCAGCAGAAACCAGATATGCTCCTATTGAATGTGATGCCTTGGCCGTTGTGTATGCACTTCACCAAACACGCTACTATGTTCTTGGTTTCAAAGACCTTCTTGTTGCAACTGACCACAGGCCACTACTCCAGATTCTGAACGATCGATCACTCACAGACATCGACAACAGACGACTTCTCAATCTCAAAGAGAACACTTTAGGGTACAGGTTCACAATTCTTCATGTACCAGGCAGAAAGAACCTTGGGCCAGATGCAGCGTCACGATATCCTGTTGGACCACCAGATCGCCTGAAATTACTTGGTGAAGCACCTGAATTTGATTCCCTAGTTCAAATGATACACTTACCAGTCTATGTCTACATACAATAATAAAGATACAGCTAATGACGCCTTCACAGTTACTGCTGCCACATGTGCCTTGAATGCTGTTATCACAGTTGTTACTTGGAGCATAGTTCGTGAGGCCACTGCATCAGACCCTACATTTTTAAATCTCATCAGGCACCTGGAATCATGATTCCCAGAAGACTACAAGGAGCTACCAACAGACTTGTGTCCTTATCATCGCTTTGCATCTAGTTTATGCACCGTGGATGATATAGTTCTTATGGGCCAACGAATTCTTATACCTCCAGCTCTTTGCAAACCAGTACTCAGCGCTTTACACGCAGCCCACCAAAGAGTCAGCGCTATGCGTGCGAGGGCCATGGACTCTGTATATTGGCCTGAGATCACAGTATATATTGGCCGGGTGAGAGACCAGTGTGTTTACTGCCATCAGATGGCCAAGTCAAACCCTCTGCAGCCACCATCTGTCATAACACCTCCAGATTATCCATTCCAGATGATTTGCAGTGACTATTAGTACTTCAAATATAACAGTAATGTTATGTAGTTATTGTTCAAAGGTATTCCAAGTGGCCAACGTCTAAATCAGGTACAGAAGGACTTGACAAGAGACATCGTGAGACGTTCGTGATATTTGTTATCCCAGAAGAGTTGACGTCTGATGGAGGTCCACAGTTCACAGCAGGGAAACTCAAACGTTTTTAAAGGTCTGGGGAGTTCGTAAAAGATTTTCGTCAGTTGCAAACCCACACGCTAACTACAGGGCTGAGATAGCGGTAAAAACAGTAAAACGCATGGTGGTGGACAACATCACTGCTGTTGAATCTCTGAATGTTGACAAATTCCAGAGCTTTACTGATGTACAGAAATTCGATTGACCCAGAGACAAAAGCATCACCGGCATGATTATGTTTGGACGACCCATTCGTGATGCCATTCCCATACTGATGGGTAGATATTCTCCGTACGAAACATGGACTGAGTTAATGTCTTACTGAGAGATGGCTCTTGCCAAACGTCATTCAAGGGAACATGAACGCTGGAATGAACACACTCATCACCTGCCAACACAACAGGTTGGAGATCATGTATACATACAAAACGTGGTATGCAACCATCCCAGGAGATGGGAACGTACAGGAACAAGTGTTGAAGTACGCCAATACCACAGGTATGTTATACGTGTGGATCGCACAGGCCGGGTAAATATCCGCAACCGCCAACACCTTCGAAAGTTCACTCCTTTTCAAACCAACCAAACACAAGGTACGTTGATGGCACCTACTGCAGTTCAACATCAAGAAGTAATCTTGAGCTCTCCAACTACATCCAAGACGACACAGCCACAAGTGCCCAAGATTCCAGTGTTTTTATCACCAAAAAAATATTAAGTCAACCAGCTGCATTGAATGAGACACCAAGTATAGTCCCCGCTCATAAACAGGCGACTTAGACAATTCAACAGCCTACACAAATAGATTTGGACCAGACATTCCACCACACCCCTGAACCAGATGTACCTACTATGTCTAAGATACCACGTGCTCTATCACGTTTTCAGCCACACAATACAGCTGGAGAAAAGGAACTATTGACACTACGAAGACCGAGGCGCCGCAACACAACAGAACATAACATTGATGAATCAGGACCTGAATAACGAATTATGCATAGACATTGATAAGTGAATCTAGAGACTTTGTGTTTAAAATTGTGAAAGGACACCATACGTGTCATCTTGTTCGCGTCCGGAATACTTTAACAGAACATTCCTGAAGATTTGTTTTCTAATAGACTTGACTTTATTTGTTTATTTTTTTATCGTATCCAAAAAATTGTCCCCGGGGGAGGAGATAACTAATTATTTACTAATGTACTGTGTATATGTTACAGTAAATAGGTGAAATTAGGAATTACAAGTAATCACTGAACAGTTCAGTAAATACCTGTAATTCCTAGCCAATTTAGTTATTACATGTATTTACTGATTGTTTCAGGTATTACAGGTAATCACTGATTTTTTTTGTTATTTTTTCAGCTATTTACTGACTGTCAAATTTAAGACATAAATCGAGAAATCAAATACGAAAGTAAAAAAGATAGGCGAGATTATGGCTTACTTTAGGGTAAATGAATCAAATATCATTTAATATTGCATGTGTTAACTTATAGTTTGTGAATTGTAACAAGAGAATGGCTGTGTTATAATTTTGAAAACTAGCTGATAATAATATTTAATTTATTTTGAAACATGCAAATTATTGGTGAAACCCATGACATGGCAATGTTTTATACACAAATTATATGAACCAAAAATACACATTTCATCATTTAACATAGAACATGTAGAACTAATACCTATTTATATAATGAATGAAAGTTACTTGTTATGGCATGACAAACTGTTATGACATCTAGAGTTGCATAAAACGTTAGATTTGACACATTTGCAGGTCTTTCTTACACAACCTGTCTTACATGCACACTTTAGGAATCCCTGTCCATCCCCGATTGACTGTTGCCGTGCTGCTTCCCTTACATTTAACTCTACAAGGGTATTTGCATCTTGCAAAGCTAACGAATGAATTGGTGAAAAAATAAATTGATTCCTCGAGTAAGATCCATTTAAAATTCCGTCCTTTGAGCCGAGTTTGAATTGGTCATTTGTCTGATCATGTTCCAAAACTATGCACAAAAGATTTCTCGGATCTCCACGCCCCCTATCGACACTAGGAATGGGAACAGTAACGTTATCACCAACTTGTACAGGTCTCAAAATTTGATTGCTTCGAGCAACCATCTTTTCGGCTTGCTTTGACAAGTTTGAGCCACTGACATGACGTTCCCGTTGAATGCATTCCGAACGGACACATATGTCGCAACAGATCTGTAATATTGAATCAGTCTGAAAAAATGCAGAGCATTTGTTGCATTCACGTTCATATTGTAAACATTGCACCTCATTCAGAGTTTCATCATCTACAGAGTTACTTTGAGGTACTATGATGTCCAGTAGTGCAGCTTCGAAATAGGAGCTCTGTTGGCTATCCTGAGTTTCGAAGATTGGTTGCCTATCAGACGTGTCAGATATTTCAGAGGTTGGTTGACTATCAGGTAATGAACTATTCACCACGCGTATAGCACTGATTTGATTAACTGATGTTACAAGCTGATAATCTTGAGCAACCAAATCCTCATTATTGCTTTGAGAAACTAGACCATGATGTCTGGTTGTCATCTCAAAATTCAAATCCTCTTCTTGCTGCAGAGTCTGTAGCAATTCAGTTGGTATTGGAGAAGACGCTAGGCCAACCTTTGGTGGACAACCAAACATTGCCTCGTAGGGTGAACGTTTGATTCCAGAGTGATTACGGCGATTTTTCTGAAACTGCACAAATTTAATTCCAGTTGCCCATTTTGTAGTTTTGTTGTCTCTCATCCAACTCACTAGCATGTCATGTACATCTCCATTGGACCTTTCTACACTGCCTTGGGATTGAGGATGACGTGGTTTTCCATGTACTATTACCAATTCAGGCCATAACTGCTTCAGTTCGAGAATGCTGTTAGCTGTAAATTCCCTGCCATTGTCACTCTGCAAAATGTGAGGAGCTCCAAATACAAGAAATACATTTGTAAGAAGTTTATATGCAACTTCAGCAGCTCTTTTTGACGACAGACTTTCAATTACACCAAATTTTGTTAAATGATCTTGATAGTTCATAATAAATTTAAGTCTCCATCAGGCATACTCTGCATATCAATGAGATCAACTTGCCCTCGAGAGTTAAACTCTTTTGACAAAATAGGTTTCACTACGACCCCTTTTGCTGGATTTTTCCGTCGAAGCTGACATTCTTCACACATAGATTTGTATAGATTTATGGCGCTAAGTGTCACGTTTGCATATTTTTTGTTCAGTTCCTTCTGCATCTTATCTCTACCAGCATGGTTGAGTGCACTGTGGGATTTCTTAATAACATCAAATGTCTCTTCAAGTGAGACGAAGTACAGAATAGGATCTTCTTCTGTTTTTCTCTTTCTTATCAGTTTTTCCAGACCTGCAATCTGCAGCACTTCATACCTGCAAGAAATTGTAATACAAGTATAAAAGTAAGGAGATGTGGGATGAGTGCTAATGTAACACCTATGCATCAAAGTTAAAATTAAGTAGATGTAATTATTATGTTAATCAACCGTTGTTGCCTTCGACAATGAAGACAAAAAAACACAGCAGCAGTCATTTTAAATGGGAAGTACCCATGCAGTAGATTATAAATTTGATTTGAACCACCGACCTTCAATAGGAAAAAATGCCAATATAAAACAATGATATAAGTTATATTAAAACCTGGCAAGAAAACGTACACCCCCCTTTAAATTAAATGGTCTTTCTCTAAAGGATTAAAATACATTGATATGTGTATTTAGTGTTTTAGGGGCTACACAGAAATGTCATGAAAAAAAATCACTTACCTTGAGAGCAGATTGTAATCATCTCTTGTCCTTTTTATTGTTTCACTTTCACATAAAATGTTGAATCTGCTAATTATGATGTTAAGTTTCTCCTTTGGCATTAAAACCCTATCACATTTTTCATTGTACATTTTTAATAACTCCTCTGTAAATATTTTTTCTTTCTCATTAGCCATTTTCAACAAATATGTTTAACCTTGTCACTATATATCTGCATATATGTTTTTAGTTTAACATCAAAATATATTATAGAATGATCACTTTTAAATAGTACTCACTGACCTTCTATTCAGAATAACCTAAACTTTTGACCAGCTGACCATATTACTACATTGTTTTAACAGTTAGTAAATAGCTGTAAAAATGCATTTAAAAATTAGTAATTACTGGTAATAACTGGGCAGTTTCAGGAATTACTTGTATTTACTAAGTACATTAGGAATTACCTGTAATTCCTGAATTTTAGTAAATACATGTAATTCCTAATTTCACCTATTTACTGTAACATATATATACGATTCAGGTATTAGTCATCCTTATTTTAAAGACATAAACCTAGGAAGATGTTGACTCTCATTTGCATTCGACCTGGGTCCAAAACGTCCAACTTCAATTTGAAGCTTATGAGCAGAAATACGTAATTTGCATATAGATCTTCTAAAATCAAAGTCCTTAATTAAAGAAAGATCATTTTCATAACCAAAATTCTGTTTTAATTTCACATAATTAAACAGTTTCCATCAGAAGATTTATTTTGGCTAGCATACCAATTGCTAATATATTTAGTGTGAATTAATTTGCTAGATATGTTCAAAATTTTATATTGTCCGAAATGTTTTACTTCTTTGTCCGAAATGTTTTACTTCTTGTTTAATTTCAAAAACTTCTAATACTTTTTTAGCAAATGAGAACCAAGAAGTTATGTTAGATTTGTGAAGCTCTTGGCTGCATTTTAAGCATCTTTCAATAGACTGAATTCAGTTGTAAGATTTTCAAATCTATACCAGTATTTTACAATTGACTTTACAATATCACAATGTAAGGGGAAACGCCCCAGTTCTGATAATACAGCAAAATTGACACTCCTTTTGTGTACCCCAAGTATAAATTTAGAAAATTTAAGATGGAGATTCTCACACTTAAGACTTTTAAAAATATTTTCAATATTGAATAAGGAAGACTGTAATTCATAACAAGAAACATTATAACCTCCCCATACCTCTGAATTATATAACAGAATGGGTTTAAGGGTATGATAAAAAAAAATATGAACACAACATTTTATTCAGGAGACAAATTGATAAAATCCTTTCTAAGTTTATAGTAGACCTTAAGAGCCTTATTATAAAGTTATTTAGCTAGATGAAAACTTCCAGATGCAGTAAAGTGAACACCTAAATATTTTTAATGAGTGACACAGTCAATCAAGTTATTCTGCAGTCGAAGATTCGCCTGAATTTTCCTTCCAGCCTTATTAAAAATTATGACTTTAGTCTTTTTAATATTTACTTTCAGGCACCAGTCAGCACAATATTTTTCTAGCTAATCAAGTCTACTTTGAAGCCCTGTGGCTGATGTTGACATAATCACAATATCATCCGCATACTTTAAACAAATTAATTTCTCTGAGTGCAGGGAAACTGCATCCAGACAGGAGTCAAGATAAGATGGGAAGTCATTAATTTTTACAAATTTTAAATAATGAAGGACTCAAGTTGTCTCCTTGTCTTACACCTAATTGAATGCTAAAAGGGTCAGTGAGAGAAGCTCCAACTCTTACACATGCTTGACTATTGTTATACATATCTGATATAATATAATAAAATAAAGTACCAACTTTCATATTAATTAGCTTCAGTTTAAGACCTATATGAATTACACTGTCGAATGCTTTGCAAAAGTCTACAAAACAAGTATATAATCTACCCTCTTTACTGTGACAGTATTTGTCTATCAGTGTTTTTAAAATAAATATATGATCTGAAGTTCTGGCATTTTTTGTAAAGCCAATATGAGAATTATGAATTAAGTTGTTTTGGTACAAAAGTTTGTCAAGTCTTGTATTCAAAATATTTTTAAAAATAAAACCATCAGCCCAAATCTTTGGGTACACACTATTCTTGAGGCACAAATTAAATAATTTATATAAGCAACCTATCAAATATGACTGACTATATTTTAACATTTCATTTGAAATCAAATCAGGTCCACAGGCCTTGCATGATTTTAAGCTCGCAATAGAATCGGAAATTTCTTTTTTACTAATACCATTATCTAAATCATTTAAAACTAAAAAAAAATCTTTGTCATTCATTGTCAGGATCATTTACAACTGGTTAAGTCGTGAATAAAATGTGTTATCCATTGCAGAGTGAAGATTACGAAAGTGATTGGCCCATGTATCAGAATCAATTTGTGAAGAGCAGTTTTCTTTTTTGCTATCCCGGGCTGAATGTCATTTATTAATTTCCAATACTGCTTATGGTTTTCAACTCTAAGAGTATCAAGTTTTTGTAGCATGGAATAGATAAATTAATTTTGCTTATATTTAACTTTTCTACATTTATTATAGATTCTAAAATATTTATAGTATCTGCCTTTAATAACAGCTAGGATCCTTAGGATTTTTGTATTCACTCAACCTTTAGTTTTAAAGGGAATTCATTTTCCTAGTCATTACATTATAATTCTTTAGAGTAATCAGATCGAAAAACTTACCCACCCTCCCTCCCTTTTTTATTTTGTTTAAAAATTCCATTTTATTTATTTATTTATTTTGCATGTTTTGCATCAGTAACTTATGTGGCGGATATTTAATTTTTGGGCCGCCATTATGTGTTGTTTTCTAGTTCAACTGAATAAATATTAGTATTTGTATATGTCTTGGTAATTGTTCTTTATATCATTGTAAAAACATGTATGTAAAGATTTATGTTTTCGGCCAAATAAATTTATATTATTATTACAATCTTTTATGAAGCCAGGAAGTAATTGTTACTAAGATGCACCTGAGATCACCCCAGTTTTTTATGGTGCTCCTGTTGCTTAGCCTTTAGTTTTCTATGTTGTGTCTAGTGTACTGACTTGTATGTGTCTCTTCTTTTTTTTCCTTTTTAGCCATGGCATTGTCATTTTATTTTCGATCTTTGAGTTTGAGTGACTGACTGTCCTTTCTTGAATCTTTCGCTCCTCTTTGATCATTATTAAATATAAATAACAAGAACAAAACTCAAGAAATTTATTATGGCTTTATAAACTTTATTGAAAAGCACTTTACGCCCATATGGACCAATGGCTTAAAACATTATACATAATATACAGTTTACATAAAACAATGAAAATAAACAATGGACACACTTTGAACTATAATTTGTCTTTTTTTTAAATCAATATATATATATATTTATATAAGAGATTCAAATTATATCAAGATATAATTTTACACGAGATACGAAACGTCTCAGTTACAAACCAAGCTACTAGTATTTATACGAATCGACCAGGTACGAAAGAATCCATGACAAATCACCCCACCGGAATATCGCCCACACCTGATCGCCCCACTTTTTCACCAACTCGCCCCACTTTGAAAAATAACCGCCTCAACCTGGATTACCAAATCCCACCACTATTTAAAAAATCGCCTCACTTGTGAAATGTGTTAAATCCCGTTAATATAACTCCTGCCAACTCGTCCCACTTAATGGAAAACGATCAAATCTAGATAAATATATTATTAACCAGGATGAATTTAGTAATGCCAACACTCGCCCCACTTATGGAACAAGATGTTATCCCGTTGTATATAAGTTAAATCCCGTGAATATTACTCCTGCTATTAACTCGCCCCACTTAAAGGAAAACGATAATATCTAGATAAATATATTATTAACCAGGATGAATTTATTAATGCTAACTCGCCCCACTTATGGAACAAGATGTTATCCCGTTGTATATAAGTTAAATCCCGTGAATATTACTCCTGCTATTAACTCGCCCCACTTAAAGGAAAACGATAATATCTAGATAAATATATTATTAACCAGGATGAATTTATTAATGCTAACTCGCCCCACTTATGGAACAAGATGTTATCCCGTTGTATATAAGTTAAATCCCGTGAATATTACTCCTGCTATTAACTCGCCCCACTTAAAGGAAAACGATAATATCTAGATAAATATATTATTAACCAGGATGAATTTATTAATGCTAACTCGCCCCACTTATGGAAAAAGATGTTATCCCGTTAAATATAAGTTAAATTCCTTATATTGCATTATGATACAATTAACAGGTTTCTTTTCAATTGTTATGCAAATAACCAAGATTAAAAAAAAACAGTTATTCTTCAACATTACAAAAAATATTTTTAGATTTATAATTTCAAAATATCAATTAAGTAATTAAATGAATTTTCGGTGTGTTTGTATCTGTGTAAATTGGTTTTCATTAAAGTGGGGCGAGTTTTTATTATTTATGATATAAAAATCTAAATATTACCGTTTTCCATTAAGTGGGGTGAGTTGACAGGCGTAATATTAAACATGATTTAACCAATTTCACATGTTGGACGATTTTTTAAAAAGTGAGGCGATTTGGTAAATCAGTTTGGGGCGGGCTTTTTAAAAGTGGTGCGAGTTGGTGAAAAAGTGGGGCGATTTTCTAGTGGGTCGACTTCGTCCCTCTTCCGTACGAAATGACAAGCTTACGAAACGACAATGGCATTCTTCTCATGTTTGGAGAAACTTTTGAAATAAATAGGTATAGATCTACGTTCTTTGAACTTTGATTTGAAACAGCCACGGTGTTATCTATGTATGTCTGAAAAGAAATTGTTTGTACACTTGTTGCCGATGAAATACACAGACATACAAGTGTCAAGAAAATAAATCTGGGTCGAACGATAAAGGGACGAATTTGTAACCGGCTACTTATTTTACGACTTCTGGTTTATTTACACAGTCAATACCCTACTTAGCTTGCTCTTATTCGAGGTAATTAATTAGGAGATGGTTACCAGATAATTGGATTTAAAATTTACGGTAAAAAGTGACAAGTCACCAACAAACAGGTGGTTGTTATCAAAATAGAAGATTTGATTTGTAGTTACTAAAGACTAAAGACATAGACGATTTCGTGACAAACACAAGAAAATGCAGTCCGGGGAAGTTAAAGTAGCTGAAGATAGTGACTTCAAACGATTCATTGAACTATGTGTTGAAACTGAGGGTTGGAAGCAAGAATTCAATAAGCGGAACACATCTGTACATACAAAAATAAATGACGTTTCAGATTTTAAAATGTTCAAGGTAACAGAAATTCTAGAAAATAAATGTAACTTTAATATTAGGCAGTCTTTACCTGTGAAAGGGGACGAAGTCTGTATAATTTTCAGTTTTTAATTCAAACATATCTGAATTTCAAAACGAAAATACCAGTAACGTTCCCGATTTTTTTTCTGTTGTTGTGGATTTTAGTTGTGACCTTAATTAAGTTATGAGTTCATATGCAATGTAAACAAAGAAACGCTATCATTAGGTAACGTTTTTTAAATAACAAACATTTTTTTTTAACAATGTTTAAATGAAGGCAGTGTCTGTGCGTACGCTCATGCGGGTACGAATAGTTAAATTGCTGTTCCATGCTGCGTGTACCCACATTCGGTTTTCTAATAAAATGCCATCAGATATAACGTGAAATATCTACGAAAATTATCGATATTATATGGGGATGTCGTGTAGAACGAGTGAAGAGTATGAAAAATAATATTTTCAAATTGTATTTATTAAACTAATGATACATAATGAACATTACAAAATAAATGCACAATGATCATGATGATGGGAAATGAAACTGTACAGTCACTGTAAAAGAAAAACATGATAGAAATTAATACTATTATAAACATGATAAAATTTTAATGCAAATTTAAAGAATAAAATTTTTATAAATAAAAATATATCCATGTGATGTTTTAATATAATCTTAATAAAATGTAAAACAGAAACTAAAATTTTAAAATATATAAAACTAATAAAATTAAAGCTTGAGTTTATAAAAATTAAAATTTAAAGAAGCAAGTAATAATGAATAATGAAACGTGAACGTAGGCTGGCAACATTTGAAATGTGCAGACGGGTTGAACATGTTGAAATCTGTGCCAAAACAATCATATTTGATATATCATGTATATGTAAAATTTGTTCCAAATCTTAATTAGTTACATGAATCTTTTATAATTGTTTTAAATTGATATTATTACTTGCTTCTTTAATATTTATAAACTCAAGCTTTAATTTTTGTAGTTTTATTTTACTTTTTTCCTTTCAAAATGTTTCAGGGACTGTACAGTTTCATTTTCCATCATTGTGCATTTATTTTTGCAATGTTTATTATGTATCATTATTTAATAAACACAATTTTAAAATATCATTTTTTCATATTCTTTACTCGTTTTACATGCATACATGAAATTCCCCTATCATCATGATTATCCATAATTTTTCGTAGATATTTCACGTTTCGTTCCAAATTCGATTGCATTTTATTCGAAATCCGGATGTGGGTATGTGCAGCCTAGAGGACGGCAATTTGACTATTCATACCCGCATGTGCAGCCACTGCCTTCAATGAATACGTATTAATTCCTTCTTTAGACTGATAAATAATATACATTTTATTCAAAGTCTCATGTAAACAAGACCAGAAATGGAAGTAGATTTCTGCGCCGATTTAGAAATTCAAAAACGCAACAAAAAAATTGAACGATTTTCAGTTCATTTGCACAATAAAAAATTTAGGAAATTTTCCCCGATTTTTTTTTTTTTTTTTTTTATTGAATTTTTCTACAGTAATAGGGGACTTTGTCCCCATATGAATATGTATTAGACAGCAAATTGCTTATTTGATATAAGAACTGAATGAGATGTTTAATGTTCAAGGATGTTTAGGATAGTAAACTCGTAATTTGTATCTTCTCTACATAATGTACATGTAGATGACTCATATAATTTTCTGTCTTCTCTTGACTGAATTGCAATGTTGTGTGTGCAGCGTATTTTCATTCTGGTTTCCAGATGGTCAACATGTGCATGCTTAAGCCATTTCTAAATGTACATGTACAAGAGTTCATTTATAACTGCAATCCCATGATTAACCATATTTATGCAATTTCCATTTAAAAAATATACATCAGAAAATAAAATTTGTTTCATTTTTGTAAAATTTTAAACAGATTGAAATATTTTTTTCTCTACATCCTTTGCAGTATGTTTGGTTCTAATGAAACTATATTTCGTACTATTAAATCACTGGACTTTTAAAGATTTCTCAAAACAGGGGTTTACCAAATTTTTGACAAACATTTACAATGTAACATCTTAGGGTGAAATCATATATACACATGATGTACAATGTAGAGAAGATTTTATGAAATATATTATATAATGATTTTTTTCACACAAATAGACAATATTGTCCAATTATTGGTTTTATTTTTTTCATAAAATAGAGTCATAAATCTAAGTTGTGTGGATATACAGGACTGCACCGTAATACAAGTTTTTATTTCTTTATTGTTTTGAACACGCCTATGCTTAACAAACATTGCATTGGTCCATTTCAAACTGTTTGTCAGAATTATGAATCACAGTTCAACAATATTATAACTGCATGTAAAAGTATTATATCTGTTTATTTAAATACATTTTGGTAGATAAAGACAACATATACAGATGTTTCAGCAGAAGTATTGTATGATGTACTCCATGATCCAGAGTATAGAAAAGTATGGGACCATTCTATGGTGGAGGGATATGAGATTTGTTGTATAAACCCAAACAACGACATTGGCTATTATTCAAGTAAGTGAATACCTCAGGACAAATCATAAACATGATAAATCAGGTCACTAGTCATGCTAGTCATCAGCTATTTCTTTTCAGGCCAGTGCTCTTTATAACCTACTGAGGGAACTTGTAATAGTTTTGCTCTAACCCATACACATATGATACACTAAACCCCATGTCTTTAAAAAATCACTGATGGATATATAAAAGTGATAATTTGAAATTACAGGTTAGATTGAAAGTATGAATTCAGATCTACTAAAACCTGATTTTCTAGGCACTTTTATAAACATATATATTCATTTCATTGGCAATCTTAACACTTCCCCCACCTTATATCAAGATGCATGTAGACAATAGAAACATATATGTTATTAGATAGTATTTTTAAAATTGTATACATGTTTTATGAATCAAATTAAGATTCACTCTACAGTCTAGCATGATTCTGTGATTACGATTTCCTATGAATAGATGAAGGCCAAAAATTAATGTCAGAAACTTTTATTGACTTTGACAACTTTTTTTCATGGTTATTTTTTACAAGAGGCAGGACATGCAGGAAGCAGACATTATAAATTTTGGTGTGACTGTGACATTAAATTTTTATGAGAACCTTTGTGATGTCCTGTAATGGTGGAAACATTTAAAGGTGTATAATTTTCTCGACACCTTGCTAAATATTTTTATTTAATAATTTTTTGACACCTGGTTTTCAACTGATTTTAATTTTTTTAGAGTCTTTCAAAATGTCTTTCACATCCACTTGGTTTTTGTTTTATTTCAGTGAAATGCCGGCCATTCAAGAGTCGTGATTTTGTTACACAAAGGTCATGGTTAGATATGGGAGCACAGTACTGTATTATTAATCACTCAGTTAACCATCAGGTAAAAGATATATCTGAAATCCCTTACAGTAAAAATGTTCAAATTATCTTTCCTGATACATTTCAGTGCATGTCTTTTTCTTTGTAGTGATTTGAAATTTCAGTAATCACTTGTTTAAGGGATTTTGAAATTCTAAATGATTTTTAATAAAGTATTCATGAATTTACTAACAAACACTTTTCCACAAAGTTTTTGAATTTGCATTTATTGATTTAACATATTTTATTATAAATATACAGTCAAACCTGATTAAACCGGACCCTGAATAAACCAGATTCCTGTCCATTCCGGCCGAAAATAAAAGTCCCAAATTTTTCCATTCAAAGTCTTTGTTAAAATACCCTTTGTAAACCAACCCTGTGTATTCTGAATTCCGGTCTAATTATGAAGTCCCAATACTCTTAATTACATTAATAATTACCTATCAAAACCGGTTTGTCTAATTAATTTCAATGATCGATATGCAATCAAAACATAATTGATAATCAATTAGTCAGGTGTCAAACTGTGAACCTACATTCGTACAGTAGTGAGCTGTATTATTTATTAAAACATCATAAATGTATCAAGTAAACGAGAAAACACACCTAATATTCAAGGATTGAACTTACGTTTTAACTTGGATAAACAAATTAAAATCGCGGAGTAAGAAATTCACATCGTGATTTCGAAATCCTGGGTTCCCTGTTGTGAACCCCTAAACAAATGACCTTGATAATGAAAAATACCCGGATGACAATAATCAATGGATATTGGACACTGTACAACAACGCTTCGAAAGTGATGAAATTACGTTTGATAATAATCTGGCTTTTTAATCGGCCATTCCAACATTTCAAATTATTGATCATGGGAATAAAACGAAACTCTCGTCTCACAATCCAAACAACGCGAGCATTATGATGCAAATGCAATCAATGAAAAAGAAGTGAAAGTATTTTAATTTATCAGATATAATTTACAATCAGAGAAAACTTTTACATGCAAAATGTCGGACGTCTCAAGTCATTAACTTCCGGTCAAAATGGAAACCTGAATAAACCGGCTCACTGTCCAAACCGGCCCTTTTTCATAGCCCCATAGCCAGCAGGTGTATATTAATTTCAGTGTGATGTTATATTGTACAATGTAGTTATCTTGGATAAAAATGGCCTTTGAGAATTTACCAGACCTCAAAGTCATAAAACTTTATTTCAAGTTAGTTCATTAAACTCATACAATGAAATTAACCAATCCAAATGCTGAATTTCATAGTTCGAGCTCAATTTTTGGGCTCTGAGCACTGAGCAAAGTTTGATGACTTTAACCCTGGATAAGATTGAGGCTAATAATTTCTTTATTTTAAGAATCAGAAAACTCAAGAATTTGTTTTGATTTACAAACTGTCCCATCAAATTCTTATTATTTCAAGTAATATAGAAATATACTTTATGTTCTAATTCACTTGTTTAAATGAACATAAAGTATATATGTGCACATCCCTACTTTAAAATTTCCAAAACCTACTTCAAACCCAAACTGTATACAACCATATGGTACTGTACAGCCTTCAACAATGATCAAAGTTCTTACCGTACATTAAGCTATAAAAGTATCAGGCATTTCAAAATGAGAAATCCAGTTGCTTGATTTATGCTTAAAATAAAAATAAAAATAAAAAATTCAAAGCTATGAAAACCACAACAACAAAGATAATCATATATTAATATTTTATGCAGTTGTTAATGATAGTTGACATTTTACTAATTTTTCCACCAACCAAATTGCTTTAAGTTGTAAAGACGGTGCCATTTAACTATATAATATAAAAAAGAAGATATGGTATGATTGCCAATGAGACAACTATCCACAAAAGACCAAAATGACGCAGACGTTAACATTTATAAGTCACTGTGTATGGCCTTCAACAATGAGCAAAGCCCATACCGCATAGTCTGCTATAAAAGGCTCCGATAAGACAATGTTAAACAATTCATACGAGAAAACTAATTAAACTGTTTTTATATTTTCAATCATAAGGGTTTAATGTCATGGCTGTTATTTTTAAAACAGTAATGATGAAATACAAAGTGAAATACATCTTACAAACATTGTAGCTGTTTATCAATATATATGAATAGATACTAATTAATTGTAAATGAAATAAAGAACTATAAAGTTGTACTTTAAATATTGATATAAACAAAAATTATATGAAAAGGAAAGTATCATAACTAATATTTTGTTATTGCAGAAAGCCCTGCCAAAGAAAGGCTATATACGAGGTGTGTCATATTTAACAGGATATTTAGTTAGAAAGATGGAAGGAAACAAATGTCAGTTCACATATGTATCTCAGTCAGACCCTAAAGGTAAGGTCACATGTCATTACACATGCAATAGATATGGCCAAATTGTAATTTACATACATAATTTACACAGGTGTCTCATATATATTTATGTCCGTTTACTTTTTCTCTCTCAGAAGCTAAAGGTAGAGACATTTTTTAGTCAGATGCTAAATGAGAAGACACCTGTCAGTTTATATATTTGTTTTAATCATAATCAAACACTATGAAGGAACACATATAAAAAATGATGTGGTATGATTGCCAATGATACAACTGTCCACAAGTGACCAAAGGACACAGAAATTAAAAACAATAAGTCACCTTACTGCCTTTAGCAATGAGCAACGTCCATACCACATAGTCTGCTATGAAATTCTTTGAAATGACAAATGTAACATATATCAGTTTACATGTGTGTCTTCAGCAAATACTTAAAACTTTACGGAATTCCATTAAACATGCTAAAAAAATATCTAAGTAATTAGAAAAGCCAGATATATTCTTCCCTATTTAGCTCACTTGGCCCACAGGGCGTCCTTCCTCGTTGTCGTTTTACTTTTGACATTTTGAACTTCTTCTAGAGAACCACTGGGGGACTTAGTTTAAAATAGGACCCTATTGGAAATACATACAAATGTCTTCTTTTAGAGAAGCTGAATGGAATGAAACCAAACATAGAAATGTATGTTCCTTATGAGGTGCTGACCAAGTGTTGTTACTTTGTCGCCCATCCAACATCCAAGATGGACCCCAGTGTGGGGACTTTAACATGTTTAACATAGGACCCTATGGGAAATGCATACAAATATCTTCTTTTAGAAAACCACAGAATGGAATGCAATACTGTAAATTCAGAAATTATTGCGTGTATTTATATTAGTGCCATTATAGACTCTAATGCGATTTTAATTTTTAAGATTTTGAGAAAAATCCTATTTAATTCATATAAAATATTTCAAATTTGCGAGTTTAAATCATTGTGTTTTATACAACTCTGTTGCATTTTTCGCAATATTAAAAACCTCGCAATAATTTCTGAATTTACAGTATTAAACCAAATTTTATCTGTGAGCGGTACAAAGGATCTTGACAGCCTCTAGTTTGAGGTATCCATAGGGTTGCTCATAAATAAAATTCTTTGATATTGTAAATTTGTCTCAATTCCATGTACAACATTTCTCAATATGTTGCAGACTTCCATTATCTCACATATATATACATACATCTAAAGAATGTCTTCTCTTAATAGGAAAGCTTCCAGCCTGGGCTGTCAACAAAGTTACACAGATAATGGCACCTAAGGTAAGTCTTAGTTATTCAGTTTGTCTGTATTATGATAACATCACATGAATTAACTGATGTAGTGTGAACAAATATTAAAAATCCAACAAAATATCCATTAGCCTCAATCATAGGAAAATCCGGTCTGAAAATATGTGTTTTCTCTCGCCAATATTTTATTAAGTTATAAATAAAATTTTCAGTAAACAATAAGGAAAAGCAGTAAATATATAAGTGGCAGAATTATTTACTCCGGGTCCTATCTTTATAACAGTGAAACAGATGTGATATGAATGCCTATAAGACAACTATCCACAATAGTCCTAATGAAGTTGAATCAAGCAACTGTAAGTTCTAGATTGAATTATTTGCTTGCTATATATATTATGGTCAACAAATACTTGAAAGTGAATAGTTATATGTATTTGTTTATATTGTAGGTCATTACAAGGATACACAAAGCATGTCTCAGTTACCAGAAATGGAAATCTACACATAACCCAAACTTTAAACCATGGCTAAATCCTGAACAAATGACACTGCCAAGACTAAACATGGCCGACATTAAACCTCTGTCAGAATTTAACTCTCGAGAATCATTAGATGATGAAAGCTGTATGAAAGAAAGTGATATAGGTGAAAATGACATCAGTGATGAGGATTCTTCTGATTGATGATAGTTACATTAGTATACAGGATTTTAGAATGTTGTAGGGTATAAAGGTGTTAAAACATAGATTACATCATTATGATAGTTGTCTCCCCTAGTTGAAGGGATGAAATAGTTGTCTCCCTTAGATTGATGTCAATAAATTCTTGTATTGTACCAGTTTAGGTAAAATATAAACAGTTTTACATGGATATCTCGATATGGAATACCTCATATTGTATAGGAAGATTTGTATTAAAGCTTTCTATAGATATTATGGTAATGACATCACGTTTTTATGCAAATGTTTTTGCAATTTTTGGAAGTTGTAAAATGTAATGACTTATAAAGTTGTGCAATAGGGTACTCTTATAAGGAAATATCGCTAATGGTTATTTAATGATTGTGTAATGGACCTTTGGGCTTTCATTCATTATTTTGGTCCCTAAATTGTTGTTTTTTATAACAATGTTTAAGTAAACGATTATAATGTTTTTCTTTATACCTGATATTTTAATTTACATTTATTCTTTTATTCATAGAAATTGTGATGTCTTTTTCTTCAAAAACAAAATATAACTATATTTATTATTAGACTTTTTTTTCTACAAAATTACACAATAAAATAACATGTTCAACCCCTCCTTTCCAAAACAAAAAGAAAAAGAAATTATTTATCCCTTTCTGTTTACACCTCCCCCTTCAAATGCTTAATTTCATCAGATAAAGTAATTTCAAACAGAGAATTTATAACCTCAATAAAATTCATATAAGTAGATGAATTGAATGAAAGATAAAATAACAAACCTAGAGTTTTTTATTTAACTGATTTCTAATTGTTTGAAGGTTGATTCTGACTCTTGATAGGCCAAATTAAGTTATGTTGTTCAACGTTTTTGAAATATGCCAGATTTGTTGATTACAGAAATAGTAGTACATGTTTACATTAACAATGATGAAGTAGTTCAGTAGTTTCAAATTATTTTAAGATTTGTGACACTTTGCTTTTTATCAATGAATTATTGCTATCAAAAAGGTCACACAATTGTATTAAACTAGACATATATTATGGGTTTATTCCTTGAATGCCAACATCCTTTGATATACCAACAATTTACCAGTAAAATTATGTAGGCATTAGAGGAATAGGTGCAAGTAGTTATCACAACAAAAGTGCATGCTTATCAAAACAATCATACTAATTAAACAGAATGGTAAATACTAGTACATTCATGTTTGTAAAGTTGTTGAAAATCAGTTTTTGCTGTAACTGCTTGAACCAATATGCTATTCTCTAAAAATAAAACTTTGAAAATTGTAGCATCACAAAGTCTTTGGACTTGAAACTTTTTTCCAATATTTCTATAGTTTTGTGTGCTGTAATATCCTCATGTACAACTTGGTTGATTTCTCGAAACTTTGTATGTAGTGTTGGATTACTATGTTTTATTTTGTTCAGTTGTTCAGGATATTTTCTTGGGTATAACATGTATAATATAACACCCTTGTAAGTGATTTATGATATATTAATTGTTCTGGTGTTTGTTATGTTGGCAGTTCATAAAAATTCTTGTTATCCAATTTTATGGACTTGAAATTTTGGAGGACATTCTCAAACTTTTTTTAAAACATAAAAAGAAGAATATTTTGAATAAAATATCATTTGTTTGTAGACAGAGAACACAAAAAACAATACATTATATAACATAAGGGAACATATAAGCAGATTATTAAAAAGCATAAAATTCATATGTGATCTGATAATAATTATTGTTGAATATTTTATACAAGCAATTTTCACATTTAACACTGGATTTAAATAAGTCTGTTATATCTTAAAATTCATGATAATTTTTAACCCCCAAATCTACTTTTTTTTCTTTTCAAAAAAGTGATAAAATGATGCCCTCTAATTATATTTTACATTTAAATACTTATAAAATCCATTTAAATAGTTTTTAAAACACCTATTGTTCTTATATAAACATCTATTGAAATATTTTTGTTGGCGTTCCAGGAATAGGTAACATATAAAATGTTGGCATTCGAGGAAGACACCATATTATGATTACCTGTAATTATATAAGTAGTATAAAAATAAGGAGTTCAAAATATATAACTTTATGCTAATAATCACTGGATTGCAACATTCATATCATAAATTTTACCTCTTCCAAGCATTAAGTTTAAAACTAAATAGAAGATATAATGATAAATACATGTATGATCATTTTTCAGTTATATTTGTAAATTAGATATCCCGTTATAGAGAGTACTTTAACATTTTCAAAAAATGTAAAACCTTGTATTCCCCAGATAGTGAATTATTTATTTTTATTACAAAGAAATCCAATATATATTCAATTGCTTTAATCTTTTAAACTTATTTTTGTATATATAACAATCAAATTTTCACCAAATGTTACATTGTACCTAAGACTTGTCAGAAATTATTGTAAATAAGTGGATTTAGGTGAATATTTGAGGAAATACTTGATTTAAAATGTTGTTGACATGGTTGATAGGTATTGCATCTCATAAACCTTTTGTCATTTTTATCCCTTTTAATAATGTTTATTTATTAACTGAAGGCTTTGTTATTTTTTTTATAAAGTATAAGTATTTGTGACATCTTCTCACTTTCTTAGCTGAAAGGGACATACTTTGAAACATGAATTTCAGGAAGGTCTATTCTGAGTTATTTTTAAATGTTATCACTCATTATTATTATATGATATTTGAAGCACTGAAATTTTGCAGAGAAAATAACCCAAAATTCAGATATTTTAGCTGTTTTGTCAATGTCAAAATTTAGATAATAATAGAAGGTTTTTTTTAAGTACTGGATATATATGTATACATGATATACGCTGCTCAAGTTGAATGTTTTCTTATAAAAATAAAAACCTATCTCTATGACATATATTATTGGGTGAAGATTATAGTAATGGATGTCTGTAACATAAGTCTGCTTTATTATGAAATCTGTCAGTGTTGAATAATATACATAAACAACATATATAGGGCACAAGATTCTAATTCTATATATCAATAAGCAGTTAAAATCAGTTTATAAATGTTATTGATTTTAAATGCTAGCATTAAAGTAATGATAAAAAGGGCTTCACAATGCATCATGGGTAGCTGGATTTTTATTGAAAACATTGAGAAAACCATTTATACATGACTATATAGTGTTATGCTAATTTTACTTGAATACCTTTGTTTTACTGTTTACCATGTTATATCCATACATGTTGTGGTATATAGTCACACTTATAAGAAGTGCTTAGCTATGCAAATATATACATATATATACTTTGACTTTGTGTTTTAGTACTACATCTACTTTATTGTGTTTTAGTACTACATCTACTTTATTGTGTTTTTAATCACTCCTGGTATTTAGTTTTATTTATGTATACAACTTTAGTTTGTATCCTTTTATTGTTATATCAGATCCATTTAAAAGTTTTGTTCTATAATGTATTATTCTCATGTAACAAGTTTTTAAATATTATCATTAATAAACAAGTATTAGGCAAATAGTAAACTATGGTGGATGTCATTAAATTAGAAGTAAATTATGATTTGTCTCAATGACAGTAAAGCTTTGTTATGAGTTAAACAAGTTGTTTGAAACTTGACAAAAAATCAGAATACTCTAGAGTTGTCTCCCATATGCCATGACAATATTTTTAAATATTTACTGTAAATTCAGATATTTCATTAATTTATTGTGGTTTAAAAGCTTTATTCCAGATCTGACTTATTTATACAGAGTTTCCAAAAAAAAACCTTCATTCAGAGGCTGTCTTTGTAAACATGGTAAGTTAGATGTTTTTTGCAATTAATTTCCACACTGTTTTAATGAGTCTCAGCTATATAGGCATACCTAACTTTGTGATTGTTTACATGTTTATTTAATTTCTGGAGTCTTGATCTTGAATTCCCTTATGTATAAGAATTGTGTATGCTGTCAAGTTTTAATTAAAGCAAAGTTCTAATTTTGCTACATATGAATTATGATAAAACTCCTTTATTTTCTTGAATGATTATGTGCTACAAAATTATTTGGTTGTATCATGAACCAAGTCAGTTGATTATAAAAAAGATAATGTAAATCAAAATGAGATTTTTTTTGTTGACAGCCAAAATTTTTGTTTTTCATAGGCATAAACAACAGATTCAGTGTCATATTTAATTTATAAACATTACGTCTTAAAAACTTTTTTATAATGCTGATATTTAATACAGAAAAAGGTTTCTCAAATACTCCTCAAGCATCATAATTACTTGTCATTTACAGAAAATATTGTTTTACATTAGGGTTTTTCAGAATCAATATTTGTCACTCATACATTTATATTACGTGCTAATTATATATCATGTGCAATATTTGGTCATTTAGGCCTCAGTTTTAACATGGTTTTCTAGTAGCAATTTTAGCACCTAGATGTATGGTATATATATATATTTATTTTCAAAAAGTGTTCGTAGTTTCAAAAAATACAATTAACTATTGATTATATTCAGAGTCTAAATATATATGTGTGTTATTGTTACTATGGAAGTTAAAAGGTGCTTTTTGTCATTAACTTTTGAAAATTAACCAGCTTTTTAAGTTTTAAGGTAGATGGGTGTATTTTTCTGAGCTTCCTTTCTGGAAATGGTGCAAACTACTTTTTTGGTTTAACTATATTTCACCAAGCATCATTTAATATACAACAGAAACATTTAAAACTTGTAATTGTAAAAATCTCAGTTTCATGTTTCCCTAGTTAGGATATATTCAATTCAAGTTTCCAAAATAGAATCCATTAAAGATTACTTTGATTTTCTTAATTTAACTGTATTATACTTGAAATAGAAGTCTTTTACCAAAGTTTAAGAAAAATCTTTTGTTAAACATACAGAGAACACAGATACCTTAACACAAACTGTCTAAAATATTGCAAAAATTGCGCAATTTGATGAACTTCTGTTAATCTCAAAAAACTTTTGATTTCTTAACTCAAGATGCATAATTGAGGGAAAATGAGAAGAAGTCTCAGAGTTTAGATATTTACAGAAAGTCTCTGAATCTGAATATTTTTATGGCAAATATATACTGTTTAATGGAGAAATAATATAATCATTATGGATATGTTAATTATTTTGCAAGTCTGTCTCAAACGTTGATATAGAGAATTGCTTAAGAGGCTCATATTATTCTTCAAAAGGTTGTTATAGTTGAACCAGTTACAACTTGTGCACTATAAGAAATTAAAAGGATATTATATTAAAGCTTTATAGTATTGAATTATTTTATGCATTTATATATTTATAAAAAGATATGGCAAATAATTTGATTGACTTTAATGTCAAATGTATTGATGTATTACAATATATAGTTTGTGATGCTTTGCTTTCTGTTAAACATAATCTGGACTTCCATAATAAAGAGAAAGGTATTCAGTTATAATAACATAGTTATTGTAATAACTGGGATTTTTTTTATTTTTAATATTGAAAGTTAACAATATAAACTTTCAACTGACAATTTAAAAATTTCAAGTTATAACAGCCATGCATTATGTTCCATTAAGTACATTGTTATAATTTTACTTGTTGCTTAAACATGTTCATATAAACATCAATTATAGACACCTTGCTTATTGCCAAAATATGGGCATTTTGTTTTTGACATGCTAATATCTAAATACCTTGTTTATACAGTTTTTACTTCATGACATTTGAGTGAGTATTAAAATTATTTTTTTGGAGGGGGTAGGGGGAATTATTTTAGTTAGTTTTTATTTGCAAATAACAATTTGATGCCAAATTATCAAAATTATCATATTCCTAAATTTAGAAAAAAGTAGACAGTAGAATTTCTATTCATCCTAATCTTCAATTTTCTATTTTGCAAATGTCACTGTTCATGTAATTTTTTTTTTCAAATATTTATTGATTTTAAAATGCTTTGCTAGAGAAATGACATGTGTTATCAGCAAAGGTGAAGGTAATTTTTTCATATTGATTTTATATCATTTTTTGGTATGGTAAATTTGTCTGAATATACTTTTCATTGATGTAAAAAAAAAATAATGGTAGTTTTAAGTTTGTATGATTTGGTATTTGGGATCAAAAAGTAACTTATACATTCCATTATACTGTTTGAAATAAATAAAATAATTATATATGTTTATTAATATTTGTAATGTTTTCATGCTTTATAAAAATTCCTATGTTTTGGGTTTTTATCTAGTCCTCATTTGTCCTTAGTTTCATGGAGATATTATTCTTTATTTCACAATTTTGAAATTAATCAAATGGGCATTACCAAAAGTATGGACAAACAGTAATTGATATTTTAAATATTTTTAACAATTAAATTAAAAGAGGTACTTCATTTATATATATACATGTATTTTAATTGTAGTATATGTTGATTGTATCTTATATTACTACTATCATGCAACAAGGAAAACCTCGTAGCATAAACAAGCAGAATCTTTTAAATTTTATTATGACAGGGGGGAAAAAGGAGGGGTATGGTATTTGGCAGACTTGTGATAAAATTTGAATTTTATAATCATGTTGCACTTCAATATCATACCTTTTCCTTTAGAATATTTTATATTTGTTTTTCTTTTGAAAAGAGTGTGTATAAATGTCTTGGGCTTTTTGATTTTTCTACACCCTAAAGTTTATGTAAATTTAACTTTTAGAGATTAGTTTTATGTAATTTAACAGTTAGAGATTAGTTTATGTTAATTTAACAGTTAGAGATTAGTTTATGCTTTAGTAAATCTAACATAGACATACTATATTTATAGAAGTATTATAGGACACACTAAATTATACATACATTTTATGTTCCAATCTCATTTTCTTTGACCATGTTTATTTATTTGCTCAAGTATTTTGCTGGCTTTTAACAATCTTTTATTTTCTTTGAATTGACACATAGTCAATAAAATTGTTGATATTAAATAGTTATTTATTTTATATGCATGTACCACCAACTGGTATATATGAGTAAAGGGTGTAAAGCAGTATTCCATCTATTTTTCCCAAAATGAAGTGTTATAGATCAAAAGAGGATTTGGGGTATACTTAAATGAAACAGAAGCCCTACCACACACATGACAAAAACAAGTTTTCAACAATACACAGATGTCTTTGACTTTATATCATGTGGACTGGATCGACTCTTCAAATACTTATGCTTCATCAAACACTGGCTTTCTGTATCCTGCAGAACGTGGCATTAACACCAGCAAACAGTCGATTAAAAGAAAACCTCCTAACTGCCCAAGTATACAAAATGGTTTATAATGACCATAAAAGACCTTGAAATCTTACTATATTCTTGTAAGAATGTATAAATACACTGATGAGTATCGTCCATTCAGAAATGAAATTGTGCATAACTATTGCCAATCATTGACCCCCTTGCAAAAAAATATTAATCTTTATATTGCAATTGCAAATATTTTATAAATAGAAATAACTTCTGTTATTTATCTATGTCAGGTATCATGATTGAACACCTGATATTGTCACATGTTTCCCATTAATCAAACATCACAATAATTTCTGAATTAACATTATACTGTTGAGTTCAAGTAATTTGTGAACTCCATAATACCGTATAGGGGTTTATTTTCGCGGGGTGTAAATTTTCGCTTATTTTCGCGGATATAACAAAATCGCCAAAATAAATTCCGCCAATTTAAAAGTGTACATGCAAAGGTAATGTAAAAAATGTTGAATCCGCCAAAATAATAACCGCCAAAATTTTTCTTATACCTTATTCAATGAAAATTGCGAAATTTTACACCCGCTAAAATAATCCGCTATACGGTATGTTATCTTGATCAATGAACTCAAAACTCACAACACATACAGAATACATTTATTTCATGGATGAGTTAAATGGCAAGGTCCCTTCTCAGATACTATAAGCGTGAGATTACCTATATCTGGTTTATGGAATGATTGTAAGTGGTACATGTCAGTCTAGCAAGTTTTAGTTGGCTTTTCATTGTCAATTGGTCAATGTTATGTAGGTTTTTGTGTTTTGATTGGTTTCCCAAATACAAGTCGGTTTATGAAAAAAGGGAAGGTGTACATATCTGTATTCTACCTCAGGAATAGATTACCTTAGCTATATATAGTTATCAAAGGTACCAGGATTATAATTTAGTATGCCAGACGTGCGTTTCGTCTACATAAGACTCATCAGTGACGCTCATATCAAAAATATATTTAAAGCCAAACAAATACAAAGTTGAAGAGCATTGAGGATCCAAAATTTCAAAAAGTTGTGCCAAATACGGCTAAGGTAATCTTTGCCTGGGATAAGAAAATCCTTATTTTTTCGATAATTTCAAGGTTTTGTATACAGGATTTTATAAAAATTACCACATTATTGATATGCATTTCAACACCGAAATGTTGACTACTGGGCTGTTGACACCACCGGGGGGGGGGGGGGGGGGGGGCAACTTCCTATTATTGGGTATACAGAAATGTGCCAAAAATATGGGTCATAATTTTGCGAGATTTTATATTAAATTGACCCTCCTTTTTAATGACATCCTATATTAAAATGCATTTACGTTTGATAACTGTATATTGATTTGGGGTATGATGTACACACCAATATAACAATCCATACGTATATATAAAAATAAAATATATGTGCACCAAACGATGTCAATTCATATATAAAAAATTAAGGGCAGCTGGTGTACTTTTATGAATTATGAGTGATGATGAGTTAGTGCTTATATAAGCATGGGTCATATTTTAAATATTGTATATAAGTATAGGTCATTCTTTCTTAAATATTTATGTAACTATAGGTACGGAATTTCAATGAATGTTATATTAAAATCGGTACGTTTTTTGAGTAAAAAATGGCACACCCCTACCAAAAATATGTCGAAGTTACCCCCCGTGGTTGACACCCTATATTTGGCAAAACTTTTATGACTTTTTTGTCATCAACGCTCTTCAACATTGTACTTTTGGCTTTTTTTTTTAAATTATTCGAGCATCACCGATGAGTCGCTTGTAGGCGAAACCAAGTCTGGCATTAATATAAAGTATTAATCTTGGTATCTATGATTAGTTTATTTACACGTTATTACTGACTGAGCTCATATTCATCAAATTAAACTTTCACTTTGAACGATTGTCAGCAGAACAGGAAACACAAAGTAATACAAAACCAACATCAAAATGAAAGGATATAGTTAGAGAGTTGTTACATATCATCTATAGCTAAAAAAAAAAAGAAGGTCTACAAATATTATATATTTAATTGTTGACACGTTGATCAATATACTTCAGAGAAGGCATTTCTTTAAAAGGTGTTTACTTACGTTAACCGAGTTACATACATACTGATTGTTTCTGAAACTTTTACTTTTAACCCTTCCGGAGCACCTGAGATCACCCATAGTTTTTGATGGGGTTCGTGTTGTTTATTCTTTAGTTTTATATGTTGTGTCGTGTGTACAATTGTTTGTCTGTTTGTCGTTTACATTTCTAGCCATGGCGATGTCTGTTTTTTTTCGATTTATGAGTTTTACTGTCCCTCTGGTGTCTTTCGTCCCTTTTTCTTCAGTAAATGCACTTCGGCTTATGGTTATTCAATTATTATTCATTGGTTTAGACAAAAACTGTTTATAATTGTAGATACATTGTAAGATAAGAAAATTTTATTGAATCTTACGATAGTTTGCATATAGATGATTGCGTGTAAACAAACAAAACATGTTGTGATAAATATTTCAATTGACAGTTAAATGCACCCATAATTATTACCTGTAATGCATACACATATGTACAAGGAAGCTTAAACTTTGTAAAATGGCTGCCAAAAGTTCCTCGACGAAAGCACAAGTACACAAACAATGTAATATGTGCGAAGAAACTACAGAAGTAAAATTTAGATGCTTGGATTGTGAATATCTTTTATGTTTAAAGTGTCGTAAGATGCACGAGAAAGTGAAAGCACTACAGAAGCATAAAGTTGTTGATTTAAAAGACGAGACGGTCGTTGTTACAAGGTCGATCGCAGAAAAGGCAAATAATTGTCATTTGCATAGAGATGAGACGTGCATTATGTACTGCAAAGATTGCGAACAATTGGTTTGTCCTTCGTGCATCATTGAAAATCACCAAAAACATACACTGGGAGATATAAAAGTTGTTCTTCAGAAAATAAACTTCATAGAAAAATATGGCACTGAAATTGACCAAAATATACTGCCAAACATTTTAAGGAAACTAGCTGTTTGTGAAGATCTGATAACGTTTCATACCAAAAAAGCTGAAACTACAAAATCTAAAATAAAAGAATGGTTAGGTTACTTTGCGAGAGCGGTTGAAAAAGCAGTGAAAAATCAAACTCAAGATTTTTACGAAGAAATAGACAAAAATGTCGACGAAATTAAGACAAGACTGTTACCACAAGTAAGCACTTTGAATGAGATGAAAAAAGAAGTTCAAGAAATTCGAACGAAAATCGATACCCTTTCAAGCTGCAAAAACCTTTCCAAAACAGCTGATTTAGAAACAAGTATTAATAAACTATCCGAAAACCTTAACAAGGTAGGAACACAAGAAAGGACAAAATTCCTGGAATTTGTAGGAAAGGAATTTAAAACTTCCTTTATGCCTTTACTCGGGGAACTAAGATTAAGGGCTGTCTTTGAATTAAATCTTGTTAGCTCGATTGCAACAGCAGTGAACTCAATAGATAAAATCATATCATGCAATAATAATCAGATCTTAGTCCGAAATTGGGAATCTAGAAAAATGTGGAAATTCAAACTAGAGAATGAAAAAGCAATTGAGCTTGGAAATTGGGCTATGGATGTCAAAGATATAGCCGCATTGAGATCAGGTGATATTTTATTAATTCTGGCTGACAAAACTGAAGTGAGACACATACCCTATCTTCGACAATATGATAGCGATCATAATCAAAGTATCGCCGACATTTCAGCGTTCTTCTTTGATACTACCCCACAAATACCGACTACAGTACATGTGACCCGTAAAAATAACGTTATCTTAAGTACTGTCGAACCTGGGCGAGACTGGCTACCAATGGATAGTCCATGTAAAGTACAAATAATAGTTCTAACAGAACAAGGACATATCATCTCACAATTCGATTACGACAAGGATTTGTTCTGTTTTCCGAACAGAATCGCCTCTTTCGGTTCGGACATTTGTGTAGCAGATTCTATTTCCGATTACTCCGGTAGATTGGTAACACTCGACAGCACAGGAAAAGTCAGATGGACCTACGGAGACGAAGAACAAAATTCCGTCGTGATAGCCGACATGGTTTCTACGCCGCTTTCAAACATAATACTGTTTGACGCTTGTCAACGTGTCTTACGCGCCCTTGATTCTGAGGGAAGATTTTTAAACACATGGAGATTACAAGACTTTAGTATTAACGATGCGTATGCAATGACGATGTCAAGTGATGAAAAATTATTGATTGGCTCTGGTCATACGGGAAAAAATTTACACGTTCTTGAATTGCGAGAATAAAACAGATGATCGAAAAGTTCATTCATGTTTACAACACTTTGCAAGTACAATGTACAAACCATTCTTTAAATCTTGCTCATCATTTTATATGGAGTGTTAACATTGCTATAAATTTTATTTATAATGTGTTCATCCTTATATTAATTTTTGACGCTGAAAGCAGTCGTAATTATATGTCCTAGTTCAAAATCTTTTGAGTTGGTAATGAATGAAATTTACAGATTATAATATAAGATTGTTTAAGATGTAACATTTTTATAAAACTGGAACCCGAAGTTTTCGATCTTAGAAACGTATGAAATACGCGTTTCATTTTATTTCTCCCAATTCATGATTCATGCAAACAAAAATGCGTTTGCTGATTTAATGAACTTATTGTCCCTTTATAAAATATGTTCATGACTTAGCACTGGAGTAACTCCCTGCGTTCGAAGATGATGGCATTTTTTATTTATGAATATACAAAAAAAACAATCATTATTGAATTGTTTTATCCTTTATATTGGTTCAAGTTTATAATAAACTTTATTTATAAATGTATATTCATATATTAACATGCTTTATTATGCTCTGTATTGTTACAAAATTAAATAACTAAAAAGGTAACATTGTATAGCTATCTTATGAGGAAGTAATATTGAAAAGGTGAAGGTAGTATCCTTATAAAAAAATATCCATTTGTTTGAAAACAAAATATGTAGAGTGATTGTCAATGATAAAACTAACCACAATAGAACAAAGATCCCGGATGGCTATTTCTAATTTAGGTAACAACAACAAATGTTGAGCAGTAGAACTATTTTCTGTGTTATATTCACAACATGAAATTGAGAAAGAAAGTGATGAATGTGCCAAAGAGATAACAACCCGACTAAAGAACAGAAAACAACAAAAGGCCACCAATGGGTCATCAACACAGCATAAAACATCACTCATCCAGAGGTCGTCTTCAAAATATGAACTAGTTCAGTGAAAATGGACGTAACACTATACTCTAACATAAACTAAAATAAAAAAATATACAAGATTAACGAAGACCAGATACTCTTGAATTGGGACAGACGCAAAAAAAAGCAGCGGGGTTAAACATGTTTTTTGAGATCTCAACCCTCAAAATATACCTCTACCCAATGTAGAAAAACAAACACACGACAATACGCACAGTTAAATTCAGAGTCCGAGTCAGAATAAGTAACAAAAAAAAAGAGGCAAATTGACAATTAAACATGAATTAATAAAGGACTACTAGTAGTTACTGAAAGGAAATCATTTAAGATTTCGAAAAAGAGTAGGCTAATGCCGCTACAAGGCAGCACTCGCACCCTCAAAGTGGAAAGGGATTAATATAAGTTGCAAAACTTGTTTCCCAATCCACTATAAATAAATATGTTTAAACTAAACTAAACTAATTTAATATAACTGAAATATTTTATCTGCAATCATGTGAGCTTTAATATTAAGACCTGTTGAACTATAAACTACTTAAAGTATATGGGTATAGGCATATTGTACTTTTGGATAATAAAATAGTTACGTCATTTCCGTAGTTAATATGAGTCTAGTGTTATGGTTTAGTAATCTCGTGGTTCCACGTTTATGGTTAAAAGTTTTCCGTGTTTGGACTAAAAAAGGCTCGATCTTTGTTCGGTTATACCAGCAGGGCTGTATTCTAAGGTTAAGATCTTTCCATGGTTCTATTATAATGTTTAATTAGAGCTCTCCGTAATTGTACTACTATAATTTAGAGATTTCATTGTTGTATCATTATGTATTAAACTTTTCCCGTGGCTATACTACTATGGATTAGAGCTTTTTGTGGTTAAACTACCGGTACTATGGATAATAGCCTTTCAAGATTGTACTATTATAGTTTAAGGTTTTCCTTGGATGCACTGCTATGGGATAAACCTTTCTGTAGTTGTACTAGCAGTATTATGGGTTAGACCTTTCAATGATTGTACTATTATACTAATATGGTTTACAGCTTTTTCTTGTTATACGTTCATCGTTAAAATCATTGTGTGGTTGTTCTATGATTAAAGCTTCCCGTGGTGGTACTATAGTGGTTTTGAGATTGCCGTGGTTGAATCATCATGTTTAAAAGATCTCCGTGGTTATTTTATTACAATAAATAATTTTCATTGTTTGAACTATAGTGGTAAGGAGTTTTCTGATGTTGTATCATAATTGTTAATGGCTTCCTGATGTTGTATTTGTTTTTTTCTTACAGACCTTTATTAAGCTGTTATGTAATGGTTTTGAGATTTCTGTGGTTGTACTATAAAAGAGGGACGATAGATGACAGAGGGACAGTCAAACCCATAAATCGAAAATAAACTGACAACGCCATGACTAAAAATGAAAAAGATAAACAGACAAACAATAGTTCATATGACATAACATAGAAAACTAAAGAAAAAACAACACGAACCCCTAAAAAAACTAGGGGCGATCTCAGGTGCTCCGGAAGGGTAAGCAGATTCTGCTCCACATGTGGCACCCGTCGTGTTGCTTATGTGATAACAAATCCGGTAAATTGTCTTATTCGGTATGTCACATTCATGAAAGGGAAGGGGTTTGTAGTAACGACGTAAGGAACATATTCGATATCATTTGTGAAATGGTTATTCCATAACGGTCAACCAACTCGTGATGGTGTCCGTAAAATTTACAAAAGGACGATTTCAACTTCACCATTTGGAAGTCTTGGTTTAATAACTTCCTTGTGAGCAGCAACCATCTATCAAGAAAATCATGATAGTAAATGCAATCACGGGAATATCGTATCAATTGGGAGATGTATATTCAGGTGCTGCTGGATCGGAATGTTGCTACTTGTTGAAACCATCTCTTTTGTCGTCAAGTTTTGTTTTCGATAGATATTTACGGTATTTTGTTCAGACATTTCATAACGTTCTGTAAGGATTGTTATGTTATCGTAAGGTCCTGTTTATGTTATATCTATATGTCTTAGAATTTTTCATAGTTGAACTATTATGGTTTCGAGCTTGCCATGGTTGTTGTGTTATGTTTTAACGTTTTCAAATTTCGCATATCATTTTTTAGAACTATTTTTGTTTAGACATTTACTTGGTTGTACTTCAATGATTTTTACCTTTTCTTTATTATAATAGTATCGTTTAGAGCTCTAGGTTGCATGATTATGGTTCATGCATTTCATGAATTTGATGCGACTGTCATACAAGTGAGAGGTTTAGCTAGCTATAAAACCAGGTTCAATCCACCATTTTCTACATTAAAAAATGCCTGTACCAAGTCAGGAATATGACAGTTGTTATCCATTCGTTTGATGTGTTTGGACTTTTGATTTTGCCTTTTGATTTTGGATTTTCCCTTTTGAATTTTCCTCGGAGTTCAGTATTTTTGTGTTTTTACTTTTTCCTTGATTGTACTAAAATGGTTGTTATATAATTTTTAAGTTTCCTTTTCGTTCTATTTCTATGGTTTAACACATTCATTGATTGTACTATAGTAGTTGTTATATTATTAAAGCGTTCTTGCCATGGTTCTCTCATGATGGTTTAGACCTGACCTTGATTGGTCTATTGTGGTTGGAAAATTACTGTTAAGTTCTTTCCATGGTTCTATCATAAAGGTTTAGACCTTTTCGCTGTTTTACCGTAGTTGTACTTGTTTTGTTTAGACCCTTACGTACTGTACTTGAGATTTACATAGTTGTACTAATTATCGTTTAAGGATCCGTTGCTATAGAGTTTAGTGAGGTTGTTCAGTGGTTTTACATTTGTGGTTTAGAGCTTTCAAATAATGTTATATTTAGTGAGACCTGGCCATGGTTTAGTACTTTATGTAGTTGTACTTCAATGATATTAACTTTTTGTCGTTGTTCTGTTATGTTTGATAGCTTTCACTTAATAAACTTCAATTGGTTTATAATTTAGTACGCAAGACGCGCGTTTCGTCTACATAAGACTCTCCGGTGACGCTCATATAAAAAAAATGGTAAGAACTGTCCGTTACTTTTGACACTAATGATATTTCTGTAGAAAACTAGTGTAAAAAGGGGTATTGTTTCGCTTCGGGTTTTTTTCCGCGATTTAATGACAAAATGTGCAAGTATAATTTTCGTTGTGTATCATATGTGTCTACCGGAAAATACACGCGAAATTTTAATACGAAGTAATAAAAAATACAGGTAGTAAAAATTCTGAAAAAATGTTTGAAATGATCCTCAATGCTCTTCAACTTTGTACTTGTCTGGCTTTAGAAATATTTTTATATGAGCGTCACCGGAGAGTCTTATGTAGACGAAACGCGCGTCTTGCGTACTAAATTATAAACCTATAATAACGTTTCGTCCCAGAGCATGCAGAGGGTATTAACAGTCCAGTAGTCAACACTTCGGTGTTGACATGAATATCATTAATGTGGTAATTTTCATAAATTTCCAGTTTACAAACTTTGAATTTTCAAAAACTAATGATGTTCTTATCCCAGGCATTACCTTAGCCGCATTTGGCATAACTTTTTTTGGAATTTTGGATCCTCATTGCTCTTCAACTTTGTACTTGTTTGCTTTTATAAATATTTTGATATGAGCGTCACTGATGAGTCATATATAAACAAAACGCGCGTCTGGTGTACTAAGTTGGTACCTTTGATAACTAATTACTGACAGAATCAATGAATAATCAATTTGTTAACAAATGGAAAAGCAGTAAGTTCAGTGCTGTCATAAGACAATTTACTATGTCATGTACTAATTACGTTTTGATATTCCCTTTTTAAAACAATGAACTCTGCTTTCGTTATGCGACAAAAACGAGTTTTTTTTTTGTAGCACTGGGGCTATGTTAGTCAGCATATTTTCTCATTTCGAGTCTTTGAAATTGGCTGTTCGTAACATATGCTACAATATTCAATAACTTAGAGCTATCAAACAGTTTAAGACTTTATTTAATTCGTTCACATGATTGTATTTTCATTACATACGAATAGTACATAGATAGAACTTATGGAAAGTTTAAAGACATCTTTATAGCCTAATGGTAGCGATCCTGTACCTTCCGCACCACCCTTAATCATAGAAGGGTTTTGTACGATTTGTTTTAAAAGTTCAATTATACGGTTAGTATATATCAACTCCACCAGAAAAGTAGTATTTTAGGTGAATCAAATCAGTCATTACGTTTTACTTGAAATTTTATTCAAACAAATCAAGAAAACCGCGCATTATTGCGTTAAAGTCAAAATAATCTGTAAAATCATATGATACCAAGAATCTTGTAATATCAAATGTTATGACGAGTGATGGTATAAAAACATAAAATCGTAAGTTCTTATTTGTCAATGGAAAACAGTATGTTTTTTTTTTATTTTCAAAATTAAACATATTTTTTTTAATAATCACTTGTTACATCAACCCTCATTTTCGTAGGGAAGCAAATAAGGGGGCTCCGATTTTTACAGTCTCATTTGTCGGGGGAAAGCAAACGAGAAAAAACCCTCCCATTATAAATCATAAACATCTACCTTTATAAATATTAGTTATCATTGTACATGCAATCATGATCGATCTATAAATCTATACCTCACACCATATTTAATTATTTGAATAAAGTATTTGTTTAATCTTTATTTATTTCTCACAAAGGCTGTCTGTTCTTATTGAGCAGATTCAATTTTATAGTACATCAAGTCGTTCTTTTTGTTCTTTTGAAAACAGTATTCTTTAATCTGTATCTACGCGTGGTCAGGGCCCGGTTGTTCAAAAGTGTCGTTACGCACGCAAACGACACTTTAACGACTGCGTTAGCTTAACGACACTTTTGAACAACTGGGCCCTGGTGACTAGTCATTATATGTACAAAATTTCATCAAACCTTAATGCAACTGCAATATAAATTACTTGGAATTTCAATCAAAAGTTTTTTTTTTTTTTTTAATATGAACAAAGGACCATACGTATATTAATATAACTAAAATATCACAAGCAATATAGTAAAAGTAAACTGACACAATTATATTCCCACGAAATGGTAGCTTATCTTAAATTCAGGGGAAATAAGAAACCGGACAATTGTAACTCTATTTTTAAAAATGACAAACAAGATTTTATACGGAAATCGATAAAGTGTCATCAGAGATTTAATCACAAAATCTACGAAAATAGGAAACTGGAAATTTTTTCACATGTAATGCAAATTTAAAATATCTCTGACAATGTTAACTAGAAAAAAACTAGTTATACATCTTATGTCAACCAAATTGTACAGCGAGAAGAAAGTTTACTTGGACGTCATGTTGATCTTTTCATGTTAAAAGATATCCAAAATATAGACAGGGTAGGTCAACTTTTAATCAACTTAGTGTAAATATTTAGAATGTAAAAACATTATTATTTCTTTTTTGATTTAAAATCGATGAAATTGAAGTAAACAATCTTTTTTTCTGTCAGATGATCATGAAAGTTTAATATGATTGCAGAGGACATGCTAAGATTTCAAAACCAGTGTAAAGGAGGGACGAAAGATACCAAAGGGACAGTCAAACTCGTAAATCTAAAACAAACTGACAACGCCATGACTAAAAATGAAAAAGACAAACAGAAAAACAATAGTACACATGACACAACATAGAAAACTAATGAATAAACAACACGAACCCCACAAAAAACTAGGGGTGATCTCAGGTGCTCCGGAAGGGTAAGCAGATCCTGCTCCACATGCGGCACCCGTCGTGTTGCTTATGTGATTTCAAATCAGGTAAATAGTCTAAATCGGTAGGTCAAATTCATGAAAGGGAAGGGGATTGTAGTTACGACGTAAGGAACATATCCGATATCATTTGTGAAACGGTTATTCCATAACGGTCAACCAACTCGTGATGGCGTCCGTAAAATTTACGAAGGGATGATTTCAACTTCACCATTTGGAACTCTTGGTTTAATAGCTTCCTTGTGAGCAGTAACCCTCTATCAAGAAAATCATGATAGGAAATGCAAGCACGGGAATATCGTATCAATTGGGAGATATATACCCCGTATGCAGGTGCTGCTGGAATGTTGCTACTTAGAAATGGAAAGTTCACAATTGGAAAGCTGAAATCATCTCTTTTGTCGTAAAGTTTTGTCTTCAACCGACCCTCATTGTCAATTTCTAGATGTAAGTCAAGATATGAAGCCGACTTAACTGTATCTGTAGTATCCTTTATCCCCAATTCGATGGGATAGATGCAATGTAAGTAGTGATTCAAACTGTATTCTAAGATAGTTTATTTGTGTTTATTTGGTATTCTTTAACAAACAAAAAAAGGTAATTAAATGGATTCATCAGTTTAAATTCATTATCGTTATTTTTTTAAATAGCTTGCAATATTATCGTAATTGTAAAAAATCACAAAACTACTGAACTGAAAAGAAAATTGAAATAGGAAAGACCCTAATCAATACATAGAGTTTCCCACAATGCTCCAATGTATAAAGAATAATTTCGCCTGAATAGGGGATCATTGACAGTGCTGACTTTATGTATTTTTTAAACGATTAGCATTTATAGACCACCGTTGTTTCATACTGTTGATATATAGAATATACACATTATGTGTATTCCATCCAAATACACACTGTTTTTATCAAAGATTTTGCGTTTCGTCCGCGAGGGTATCAAAAACGCAGTAGTCAGTACTTCGGTGCTGAAATAAATATCAATCATATGAGCATTTGATTAAATTTCTGTTGACAAAACTTATTTTTTTTTTGTGAAAAACTAAGGATTTTCTTATCCTAGGAATAAATTACCTTAGCCGTATTTGGCAGAACATTTTTGGATTTTGGGTCCTCAATTAACTTCAACTTTGTACTTGTTTTGCTTACTTTTTTTGATTTGAGCTTAACTGATGAGTCTTATGTAGACGAAACGCGCGTATGGCGTATTAAATTATAATTCTGGTACCTTTGACAACGTAACACCACTGGATCAATGCCACTGCTGGTGGACGTTTCGTCCCCAATGGTATCACCAGCCCAGTAGCCAGCACTTCGGTGCTAATATGAATATCAATTTTATGGTCGTTTAAGTAAATTTTCTGTTGACAAAACCTTAGATTTTTAAAAAAACTAAGGATTTTCTTACCTCAGTTATACGACAAAATTATTTTATATTTCTTCCTGTTAGACGTTTACATTCTGAAGTCAAACACGCGAAGTAAGCAATGCATGTGGTTGTTACATTTTATAAATGCTGTGTGTGCTTCTTTGTTGGATAATTGGTGTTTTGTGTTTGTTCTAAGATTTCTGAGATTGTGACACAGAGATGACTGCTGGACCCGTATTTTGACAATATTAACTGTTATGTATGTTTTGTTAACGCATTGTTGTAAATAAAATGGAATTTGATGCGACTGTCATACAAGGGCGAGTGTAAGCACTATAAAACCAGATTCAATCCACCATTTACTACATTTGAAAATGCCTGTATAGAGTCAGGTTCAAATAGTCAGAGTTTGATTTGAAACCAAATGTGGACATTTTCTTTATCAATGTGAGCAAACAAACTAAAATTGTGAACACTTCGAATTAATTACCTCCAAAAATTCAATGATATGCAACCTGTGTTGTTCGAGAACTGAACTGTGTTTGGCTAACAGTTACATAACCTGTAACACATTATTTCATCAGTTTTATAATGTCTAATGTGTTTTATCATCAAACTGATGATAGACATCAATTTCAACAGCCAGTGAAAAAACGTATGTGTTATGTGGCCGTCCTCTTCGTTCATACACTTAAAAACATCAAACAAGTTTTAAAATTCTAGCTGCATAAGCGGATGACAACATTGTTCTAGTTAAAAAAATATTTTGCATTGTCATAAACTACCAGCTAACTTAATAAAGTATTTGGGAATTTATATGAAATAAGATTTTCCATGTGAAAAAATATAACTCAATAGACAAACTTTTTATAATTTCATTTCCAAATTTTTAGTATTAAGTGTTTTAAGTCAAGACGAACAGACTAGATCATTCAATTATATATATATGCTATTTAACGACATATTCACAGGTCTTCGTATTGTCGACAGCATTTGAATGGAGGGAGCACAAATGCCACAATTATGCCATATGTGTGAGGAAAATGCGGATATCAAGTTTAAATGCGTAGACTGTGCAATCCTGTTGTGTCCTAGGTGCCGGAAACTCCACGCCAAAGTCAAGACACAGTATGTTCATCGAATTGTCGATCTTAAAGACAAAAGGGCAATATCAAGTGGTACCAAAACCAATCGTGTTATTTCAAATCGTTGTGAGTTTCACGAGGACGAACATTACATTATGTATTGCAAAAGCTGTCAGCGACTCGTGTGTATTACTTGCATTATAACCATGCATCAAAAACACGAGATGAGAGATATGAAACTTATAGATTCTGCTGAAAAAACAAAACTCAAACAGTATCAGGAGAAAATTGACAAAATCATTCTTCCAAAAATATCTAGAAAATTTAATAGATTCGATGATTTGATGGAATTTCATGCAAAGAAGTTCGACACAGCAAAGTCTGAAATTCATGATTGGAATATATACTTAAAGAATACTATAATAACATATTTGGATGACCAAGAGGAGAGATTTTGTGAGAAGATAGACAAAAATATGGACGAAATTAAGCAAAACATTCTACCACAACTTTCCAAACTAGACGACATAAAGACAAACTTAGCAGGTGTACGTTCTGAAATTGATCATGTAACAAATTCCAAAGATTTTACTAAAATGATTTATATTGAAAATAGCATTGAGTCGTTTCTTAAGGATGTAAATGCACAAAAAATTACAAAACGGACACACTTTTTCAATTTTTCTCAGAGCGAACTTACATTTCCAAAACTCGGGGACCTGACATTTACGGCGGTGTTTAATTTACAATGTACTCAATCAATTCAAACCGGACTGTCGTGTATAGATAAAATGACGGCGTATACAAATGGTGAATTACTGGTTAGAAATTTGAAGTTGAAAAATCTTTGTTTATTGAAAACCGAAAATGAGAAATTTATTAAATTGCAAAAGTGGAACTTCGAAGTGAAAGACATATCCGTTTTACAAACAGGTGAAATTATAGTGATTCTCTTTGGTAAAACAGATTTGAGACTGGTGTCGAACAGAGAACATATGCCTAGTAAAGCCATAGATGATTGTACAACGATATTTTTTGAAACAGCCCCACAGATACCAACCGCATTACATACTACAAGAGATAACAAAGTTATTATAAGTACAGTTGAAGCAGGACGAGACTGGCTTCCAATGGACGTCCCGTGTAAAGTTGAAATATTAGTTATTACAGCAAAAAGTGAAGTTATTTTTCGTTTTCTGTTCAATAAAGATGTGTTCTGTTTTCCTAATAAAATAACGTCAATCGGTACAGACATATGTATTGCAGATTCCATTTCCGATTATTCTGGGAGATTAGTTACTCTGAACAATAGAGGAAAGGTAAAATGGACTTATGGAGATAATGAGAAGAATTCTGTTATTATTGGAGATATGGTAGCCACCCCTCTGAACAATATTGTATTATTGGATCCATGCCAAAGTGTGCTACGCGTTCTTGATTCAAATGGATCTTTTCTAAATATATGGGAATTGCGAGACTTTAAAATAACTGACGCGTATGCTATGACTATATCAAATGATGATAAAATATTTATAGGATGCGGACATGATGGAAGTAATTTACATATAGTCGAGTTTAGAGAGTAAAATAACTCACTTCAAATTCAAATAAATGTTTATAAATATTTTATCAGTTTCCATCAAACAACAATATAAAAAAGAAGATGTGGTATGATTGGAGATGCGACAACTCTTTAATAGCTGAGAGACCAAATAAAAGTGACACAGCAATAGACAACTATAGGTCATCGTACGGGCTTCAACAATGAGCAAAGCCAATACTGCATAGTCAATTATAAAAGGCCCCGATGTGACAATTTATAACAATTCAAACTAGAAAACGAACGGCCTTATTTATGTACAAAAAAAATACCGAAAAAAAAACCAAATATGTAACACATAAACAAACGACAACATCCGGTTTAAAACGAATTTTACTTATAATGCAAACTATGTGTACAAATTAAAAAACGACCAAAGCAGATCAAGCTTGAACTTAGCCAGGAGCATGCAGTATACTATCTGTATCTTGCTGTTTGAGACATTAGGAAAAAAAACTTATATATAGCTATAAAACAGAAGATGTGGTATGATTGCCAATGCGACAACTATCCACAAAAGACCAAAATGATGCAGACATAGGTAACCGTACAACCTTCAACAATGAGCAAAGCCTATACCGCATAGTCAGCTATAAAAGGCCCCGATATGAAAATGTAAAACAATTCTAAGAGAAAACTAACGGCATTATATTTATTTATGTAAAAAAATGAACGACAAACAAATATGTAACTCATAAACAAACGACAACCACTGAATTACAGGCTCCTGACTCTTGACAGGCACATACATAAATAATGTGGCGGGGTTAAACATATTAGCGGGATTCCAACCCTCCCCTAACCTGGGACAGTGGTATAATAGTACAACATAAGAACGAACTATAAAAATCAGTTGAAAAAGGCTAAACTCATCAGATAGACAAAAATACAAGTTGACGTGGCCGGGCACTTATACATCCCGTTGTACATCTAGTTATCATCTTATACATCAAGGAATAATCAACCTGTTCATTTTCGCTAATGAATTATTTCACATCATAAGTTGTCATCCCTTGGCCCTTTATATTTGTCTGTACTGTAAATGTATTGCTCATTGTTCATAGCCATGAAGTGACATGTAGTAGTTCTTTGTTTATAATTATGGTGGATCATTATCTTATACCCATTCTCTTATACTTACTATCATTCGAATGAGTTAAATTTCAGACGTAAAATAACAAAAATACAGATTAAAAGTCAAAACGAAAAGTCCATAATCAAACGGCAACTAAAAAGTTCAAACACATGAAACGAATGGATAACAACTGTCATATTCTGGACTAGGTACCGGTATTTTCTTAAGTAAAAAATGGTTGACTAAAGATATGCTTCTAAACTCGTGATTTGTTAAGACTGCCGAATCATTAATATGGTGAGTCTCCATATATATTCACGATTTTCATCCAGTTTCGTCATGTATTTAAAAAGATTTCAATAGTTGAAAAGTTGATATATGGATCTATAATTAGTGTAGATGCATATATTCATTTTTGTGAGAGTTATTTTTCATATTTGATAAAAAAAATTAAAAAAAAGGAAGGGACAAGTTGTACATCCACATCAATTTATACTTACAAACGCATTCCATTCTTTTAAAGCTGTATTAGTCTCATTTAGATAAAGACGAAGAGATAGTTGTGCAAGTGAGAGAGGTTATTTTTAATGATTTTCTTATGTCGTTAAATTTGTGTTATCTTCTTTCGAAAGGTTGTTTCATAAACCTCAGTTACACATTATTAGTATGCTCTTTTAACGATTTCAAGGGGTACTAGGGATTTAGAAAAGATTATTTGTTTAAGAGTTTAGAGATGATGGCAGTTGTTGTTTAGGTAGAACCATTTTTGTTGTGTTTTAAAGGGGAAATCAAAACATACATGTAGTACTAATTTTCTCTAATTTTATCAAATTTCCTCTATCAAATAAGAGCGCACATGCTGAAAAATCTCGTCTGCTTTAATGTATAAAAAAGAAGATGTGGTATGATCGCTAATGAGACAACTATCCACAAAAGACCAAAATGACACAAACATTAACAACTATAGGTCACCATACGGCCTTCAACAATGAGCAAAGCCCATACCGCATAGTCAGCTATAAAAGGCCCCGATAAGACAATGTAAAACAATTAAAACGAGAAAACTAACGGCCTTATTTATGTAAAAAAAAATGAACGAAAAGCAAATATTTTTAACACATAAACAAACGACAACCACTGAATTACAGGCTCCTGACTTGGGACAGGCACATACATCAATAATGTGGCGGGGTTAAACATGTTAGCGGGATCCTTACCCTCCCCCTAACCTAGGACAGTGGTATAACAGTACAACATACGAACGAACTATAAAATCAGTTGAAAAAGGCTTAACTCATCAGATAGACAAAAAATAAAAATGGACCAATTTTATGCTGATAGTTCCTAGATGAAACGCCTTACTACAAGTATCACATAAACTTAACATGATCCAGGAAAATAAAACCCAGGCCAGATAAAGCAAACAGGAAATATATGTACATCACACAATCACTCCATAAACTGTATATAGTCCACTTTTTGCTTGTAGATTCTAAGACACAATCACAATCTTAACCTTTAAGACTTTGACCAATGTACCATCAAAATAAGGTCAATGTCAGGTAGACATTTACAACTTACAACCAATTTATGCATCAGATACAGTTGACATTTTACTAATAGTATCTACAAAACATACTTAACCATGTAAACTTAACATTAAAACTGAACCATGAAAAAAGGAACAAGATAAGATGATATCTGCAAGACAGACATATACAACTACAGTTGAAATAAATGTACATTTGCGCAAGATTGAAAAGACAGATGCTCAATAATTACAATTTGTTTAAACAAAAAAGTCGGATAAATTCTTAACACACTGTTTTATAGGTCATAGCTGTTCGTCTATATCTTTGTCTTTCCAGGAAATGATTTATAACTGTATAAGACATGTAAAAAATATTTCAAATTATACCGGAACATTGTACACATAGGGAACTCAAACTTTCCTGTTAATTGATTATTTTTGTCTGCGTGTTAAAACAATTAACATTATCCGTTTGTTAATTTCGACGACATGATACGTGTTTTCCTGTTACTGAAAGTGACTTTGTTGTCACGTATTACACAGGAAATTAACCCTACAGTTGCATATATGCTTAATTAATATCTAATCACTCTACTTGTATTGTTTTTATTTCAGTAAATATACCAATGAGAGGATTTGTTTAAATTTGATATACACATAAAGACATATCATGATAATATGAAAATACTTTTTTTGTTTTGTATACACATCGGGAAGAAGCAATTCTTAATATTTAATCATTTCTAGTCATGTTTTGTTTTAAAAACTGGATACATGTATAAACCGCATAGCAAAAAAATAACAAACTCTAAGAAAAATTCAAATCGGAAAGTTTTTTTTTATCAAATGTAAAAATCAAAAGCTCTTACATATCAAACGATTGGAAATGCGGTGTCATTTTCCTGACTTTGAACCTTCATTTCCTTATGTAGAAAACGGTGGATTAATCTTGGTTTTATAGCTAGCTTAAACTTTCAATTGTATGACAGTCGTTTAAAATTCCGTTATTTTTAACATATGTCGACTAAAAAAAGCTACTTTTAAATTATAACATAAAAATGTAAAGATCCAGCAACACGATCAAGATTGAAAAGACAGATGCTCAATAGTTACAATGTGTTTATTTGTAACAGATCTTTATAGACCTCAGTAGCCAATAGTGAAAAGTAAAATATGTGTCATGCTCCAAAATTAATTTGGATCTTAAATTTGTTTTGGTCTGAGTCTTTGTAGACGAAACGAATACAACATTTTAAGCCTGGTGTATAAGGCGAGTTTGTTATTTTGTTTAATATAAAAAAAATAAAAAATAAAAATGGTATGATTGCCAATGAGGCAACTCTCCACAAGAGACCAAATGACACAGAAATTAACAACTTTAAATCACCATACGGCCTTCAACAATGAGCAAAGCCCAAATATTGTGTTTTAACCAGGTTTTAAAAATAACAAATTTGTATGCTTAACAGTTTACCGAATTGCTTTAGCTAAATCCAAATGTTTGCCGTATTAAAATTTGCCAACAAGCATAAACAAGCAAATTCATTTAAGATCTGCTATCTGTATTGTTCTTTAATTCGACTCATAAAGTTAATGCACTAAAAATAATCTCATATCCTCAAAATAAAATAAAAAGGTAAAATATTGGGTTTGAGTAAACAATGAAATGTTTAAATAACTTTAGATATACTTTGGTACGTCATTTATACGATCATATACATGTATAAATATGGCCGACGACATTTCAAATGCGGAAGCACAAATGCCACAATTATGCCATATGTGTGAAGAAAATACGGATATCAAGTTCAAATGCTTAGACTGTGCATTCCTTCTGTGTTCGAGGTGTCGAAAACTGCACGAAAAGGTCAGAACAAAGTATGTTCACCAAGTTATTGATCTGAGAGACAAGACGGCAATATCAATAGATTCCAAATCAATTCGTATTCGTCAAGTTCGTTGTGAATTCCATGAGGACGAAAATTACATTATGTGCTGCCAAGAATGTCAGCAGCTAGTTTGTGCGACTTGCATTTTAACAATGCACCAAAAACACGAAATGGGAGATATGAAAATTATAATTTCTACTAAAGTAAAGAAACTAAAACAGTATCAGGAAACAATTGACACAACAATTCTTCCAAATATTTCTAGAAACTATGCTAGATGCGATGACTTGATGGAATTTCATACAAAGAGGACCGACATAGCTAAGACAGGAATTCATGATTGGAAGACCTACTTAATAAATGCTGTTACAAAATTACTGGATCAACAAGCCGAATTATTCTATGAACAAATAGACAAAAATATGGACGAAGTAAAGCAAAACATTCTACCTGAACGTTCAGAACTAGACGATATGAATAGAAATATTAAGGAAGTACGGTCTGAAATTGAACATGCAACCAATTCTCATGATCTTTCGCGAATGATTAAACTTGAAAACAGCATAGAGTCGTCGCTTAAAAACGTATATGCACAGAAAAAGAAAGAACGCACAAATTATTTCGAATTTTCTCAAAGAGAATTAAAAATTCTTAAACTCGGTGACTTGACATTAAAAGCTGTGTTTGAATTACAATGTACTCAGTCATTTGATACCAGAATGTCGTGTTTAGATAAAATGGCATCGTATAAACATGAAGAATTACTGGTGAGAAATTTGGAGTTGAAGAATCTTTGTTTATTGAAAATTGTCCATGATCAAATCATTGAGTTACAGAAGTGGAATATCGATGTGAAAGACATAACCGCTTTGCAAACTGGTGAGATAATAGTCATTCTAGTTGATAAAACAGATGTGAGACTTATGACGAACAAACAACATCTGACTAGTACTATCATAAGCGATTGTACAGAGGTGTTCTTTGATACAGCCCCACAGATACCGACAGCACTACATACCACTCGTGAAAACAATGTCATAATAAGTACAGTTGAAACCGGAAGAGACTGGCTTCCAATGGACGAACCGTGCAAAGTCGAAATTATAGTTATTACAGCAAAACGAGAAGTTATTTCGCGTTTTATTTTCGATAAAGATTTGTTCTGTTTTCCAAATAAAATAACGTCGATCGGTACGGACATATGTATTGCAGATTCCATTTCCGATTATTCTGGAAGACTAGTAACGCTGGACAATAAAGGAAAGGTTAAATGGACATACGGAGATAATGAGACAAATTCCGTAATTATTGCAGATATGGTTTCCACCCCTTTGTACAATGTCGTTTTATTAGATCCATGCCAGAGTGTCTTGCGGGCTCTTGATTCTAATGGAGCTTTTCTAAATACATGGAGATTACTAGACTTTAATATAACTAATCCGTATGCAATGACTATATCAACTGATGATAAAATACTTATTGGATGTGGACACACTGGAACCAATTTACATGTACTAGAATTTAGGGAATGAAAGAACCAGTGTTTGAAAACTAAAATCACGTTTCAAATAGAGCTGTAGAAACGCTAGCAAAACACGGAAATATTGTTATCCATACAATATATTTTAAAAACAAACTCCTTGAGAAGTGCGTGTAATTCATGATTATTGTAATCCAAACTGTAGCCTTTTTCCAGAAATAAAAATAAAGCAAAAACAAATAAAATGCTCGAATACACTAGATAATATCAGCTTAATGTACATCGAGAGTTAAAACTGTAAATCGTACTTACATGACATGTTGACATGAATATCAATAATGTGGTCATTTTTATAAATTTCCTGTTTACAAAACTTCGAATTTTTCGAAAAACTAAGAAATTTCTTATCCAAGGCATATATTACCTTAGCCGTATTTGGCACAACTTGTTTGGCTTTATAAATAATTTGATATGAGTGTCACTGATGAGTCTAATGTAGATGAAACGCGCGTCCGTCGTACTAAATTATAATCTTGGTACTTTTGATAACTATTTACAAGTACCTTAATGTAATATATTTTGCAAAATTACCTAAATAATGTTGCTGCCTTTATGTTTATATATTTAAATACATAACAATTTTCTTACTTATCTCACTTATCTAAAAAAAAAAGTATCTTTGCGTCGAAACCTCACTCAATATTGGAGCAGAAATATTGATAACACAAATCCAATTGGAAATTTTAATGAACTTTTTGATAAATTAATCGACTTATTCATCAATAACAAAGATAATAAAATAACTAACAGTCTGGTAATAATATAACACAAGCATACAAAGACAAGAATGTGTCCATACGACACGGATGCCCCATGCGCACTGTCATTTTCTATGCTCAGTGGACTGTAAAATTGGGGTTAAAACTCTACTTTGTTATTAAAATTAGAATGATCATAACATGTTTACGAATTATCAACTTCAAGTTGATTGGACTTCAACTTCATCAAAAATTAGCTTGACCAAAAACTTTAACCTGGAGCGGACATAAGGATAAACGAAAGCAGAGCAAAAAAACATAATGCCCATAAATGAGACATAAAATGATTAAAATGTCATCCTATGGTCAGCGATTTTTCGCAACTGTTCGTTTGGAATATACACGTCTTGACTTATATCTAGAAATTGACAATGAGGGTCGGTAGAAAACAAATAGAGTGGGGTGCTCATTTTCGCCACATCTTTTCATGTTTTCTACAGTTTATGTCCGGGTCTAAATGTTTTTCAAGTATACTGATACTTTTATATGAAGATAACTTCAAATGCAAAATATTCTTAAGCTTGAAAACGTGTTTGTTTGAATATAAACATCTGAAAAAAAAGATTAAAGGGTGTTTGAAATGTCCTCATTTTTTGTTAATGGGGGACACATATTCGCCGTTTTTAACCCATCTATTTAAAACCAGATAATCGCAGCTTTAAACAACATTGGTCAAACCAATTTCATCATAGATGAATAGCAAACATTTCAAATGTATTAAGAACTGAAGTTTAGAAGGGTATTCAGTCAACGAATTACTTAGAAATACTTCTTTGAATTCGTGTTTTTACTTCAGGATATTTGCCGAAAATCGTTGTCCGTTTTTCGGTCCTTTTCAGTAGGTGCCGCAATTTTGTCTCAGTTTAAAAAAATAATCATATTTGTAATATAATATCATTTACCTATATATGTCTTCCATTTCAGCCGTCCTTTGAAGTTTTTACATCTCAAAATCATAAAACGGCGAAATTGTGTCCCTGGAGAATATGGGCGCCCCATTGTACTTTACGACAAAAGAGATAATTTCAGCTTCCAAAATTGTGAACTTTCCATTTCTATGTAGCAACATTCTAGCAGCTCCTGCATAGGGAGTATATGACTCCCAATGATACGATATACCCGGGCTTGTATTTCAAAATCATGATTCCCTCGATAAAGTGTTGCTGTTTTCAAGGAAGCTATTAAACCAAGAATTCCAAATGGAGAAGTTGAAATTATCCCTTTGTAAATTTTACAGAAGCCATCATGAGTTGGTTGACCTGTTTTAGTTTGTTACCCCAATTTTGTTTTTTTGTCCATGATTTTACAAGTTTTGAACAGCGGTATACTACTGTTGCTTTTATAAAATAACCGCTTCACAGATGATATTGGATATGTTCCTCATGTTGCAACTACAATCCCCTTCCCTTTTCACAAATGTGACCTACCAGAGTAGACTTCAACCGGATTTGTAATAACATGAGCAACAAGACGGGTGCCACAAGTGGATCTGCTTACCCATCCAGAGCACCTGAGATCACCCCAGTTTTTTGTGGGGTTCGTGTCGCTTAGTCTTTAATTTTCTATGTTGTGTTTAGTGTACTATTATGTGTCTGGTTTTTTTCTGTTTTAGCCATGGCGTTGTCAGTTTCTTTTTGATCTATGAGTTTGACTGTCCCTTTGGTATCTTTTATCCCTCTTTTGGAAACGTTAACAAACGCTTCAGTTAAATTTGCATCCGACATGTCTTTTAAAAAAGGTGTGAATCGAACTTTTTGTGAAAAAAATAGATGTTGAATTTTGTTCTTTTATCACGATTGTCCTATTCAAAGGGAAGATTAAGTACTCAGAAACATGTTACAACTGGCCTGCCGTGTATGTCGTGGTCTTGTCCTAGGCCATATTCAAGTAGTTGCTTCTTTCTTACAATAATAGTAACTATTGTATTTAATGATTTAATCACCTTTTTTGCCTCTTTTTGAATTGTGTAAAAGTCAGATGTTTAGTCATACAAAATGATGCTTACGAACTATGTTTCTGGCATTTTATCTCCGAGTGTATCTGTAATCTCACTCACATTCACTAGAACATTAATTCCATTTCATCAATATTTTATAGTTGAGCCATCTGTAAGTTCCAACTCAAAGATGCCTTTTCATTTCTGTTTAAAATTTTGACATTTTGAAATCATCCAAGTCTTCCTGAAGTTTTTTTACTTTCTATCAAACAGAGGTAAAACCCTAGAATTCAATATATTTCATTTTCTATGTTCAGTGGACCATGAAATTGAAGTCAAAAGTCTAATTTGGCTTTAAAATTAGAAAGATCATATCATAAGCAACAAGTGTACTAAGTTTCAAGTTGATTGGACTTCAGCTTCATCAAAAACTACCTTGACCAAATACTTAATCTGAACGAACAGATGCACAGAAGAACTGACGCACAGATGAACGAACGGAGCCACAGACCAGAAAACATAATGCCCCTCTACTATCGTAGGTGGGGCATAAAAAAGATGTGGTATAATTGCAAATGAGGCAATATGATACATAAATTTACAACTGTAGGTCAATGTATGGCCTTCAACAACGAGCAAAGCCCACTATTTAAAATGATTTTAACTGATTTAAAATTCTGGTTTAAAAGATCTATCCAAGCAAAACAACAAATGACATTAACAATATTTACTGAAGAGGAAAGAATTATTTTAAGACAAAATCTAAAAGTCTAAAATGACAAAATGGCAATAATTTCTCAATTTACAGTAATCATTCCAGCCAAGTTTGGTAAAATTGATGAACTGGTGTCAGATTAGAAATAATTTCATAATTTTTTTAAAGACAACTATAATGCCAAGTGTAAGTTTTGGATAACACCAACCATTTAGACATTTTTTAATGAAATTTTTAAAGAAAAAATATAATTTCTGCTAAAATAGTTTTTTATTCATGCACAAAATTTCAGCATATGACTTCTTGAATCACAATTAAATGTACACCCATTATACCTATTGCTAACATATTGAAGGTGTAAACCTAAGTTTGGCTGAATTAAACAATACACAAATAATTCCATTATAAGCAATCAATATAAAATATAAAACCCAGCTTTTAGGTTCTCAATACTATTTTTCAGTTTTAATGCTTAACATAAATTTTAGTTTAATGTACTCAATAAATAATGCTACTTTTGCCCTTTTTATATATATGTATAAATATAAAATAATAATACAAATATATAACTTTTGTATAGAATTAAATCTCATTAAATGTGTTTCCTGTCTTTGTCACGGTTACTCATTTTTAATGTATATGACCTTGGAGAGGTCAGAAAAAAAATATCAAACATATGATTAAAGGTCAGAAAAAATACTAATTTATTTAATATAGAATTTTAAAGTCAAATCAATATTAAACTAAAATTATCAACTTTGACAAAATAGTTTTCAAGGATTTTCCCTAATATAATAGTGAATCAAAAACGGCTACTGCTTATTGAAATTATTCATAGAAAAAGATCAAATGAAGTTTCTAAGATTTATTTTGGTAAATGCATTAAAATATATAAAAAAAAATAAACATCTATGATTTTAAAGGTCAAAAACATGGTTTACAAATACATGAGGTTTTAAAAACAAATCAATTTATTAGTAAAACTAAATTTGACTTTATAGTTAAATGAGGTCATGGTTGGTTTTTTATTGCACTATAAAGATTTTGTGACTATATAAATATATAAATATCTGTGTGGTTTGGATTTTTAAGTTCTATCTTTAAAATCAGTTGCATTACAATAAACAAATACAGTAAAAAAATAATCTCATTCCAGACTGGCCTTTAAATTTGACTCATCTTTATAAAAGGTATAATAAATATCCTGCTGTCATAAATATTTGAGTGTTAAGAATTCAAACTATAAAATCAATTATCACTTGATAGAGACAGATTTCTATCAACTAGTCTATAATTGTGCATATATAACAAAAAATATCTTAATCCACAAATGTTAGCAATAAAAATGCCATTTTTATTTTAGTGATCTGTTGAATAGAAAAATCCTAAAACTTCTATATTATTTGTAAATATATATGTAAAATATAAGTATATGTGACTTTTATCATATTAGTAAAGTTCAAGAACCATAATTCATGCTTGTTATAGTGTGTAAGATATCTTAACCTTTCCCAGTTTGCAACTAGTAGCCATCAATTTTCTATAATCCAAATAGTTGTATGAAATAATTGGTAATTATAACTGATCTAAACAAGAATGTGTCCTTAGTACATGAATGCCCCACTCACACTATCATTTTCTATGTTCATTGGACCGTGAAATTGGGGTCAAAACTTTAATTTGGAATTAAAATTAGAAAGATCATATCATAGGGAACATGTGTACTAAGTTTCAAGTTGATGTAACTTTAACTTCATCAAAAACTACCTTGACCAAAAACTTTAACCTGAACTTCACACTATCATTTTCTATGTTCAGTGGACCATTAAATCGGGGTCAAAACTATAATTTGACATTAAAATTAGAAAGATCATGTCATGGGGAACATGTGTACTAAGTTTCAAGTTGATTGGACTTCAACTTCTTCAAAAACTACCTTAACCAAAAATTTTAACCTGAAGCGAACGGACGCACAGACGGACTAACGAACGGAGGCACAGACCAGAAAACATAATGCCCCTCTACTATCGTAGGTGGGGCATTAAAATATTCAAAACAAATTTAAATATGAAACAAACTGTTAAAGAGGCTATTCATTTTCTGTCAACAACAAGGATCTGTTGACAATACCAATTATTAGCACCATCCTTATTTAGTAATATCTAATCAAATGTTTACTAAAATACATAGGGACTTAATAGTAATCACTTACTGAAATATTTATAATCACATTAACACAAAAATGCAACTTACAAATCATATGATCTGAATGCAATAACATTTTTCAAATTACTACATCAATAATTTCAATTTCTGAAATTACAGAGCATAGTTTTTCAACCTTTAAAATACAACTTAAAATGAGGTATGACATATTAATTTAGCACCAAATTTGTATATCAATATCAATGTATCAAAACAACATGTATCTACACACTTATCTACATATCAAATCAATGACATCAATAAATATTGCAAAATGCCCAGATGTAGGTATAATCTGCTCATATTTCAAAAACATAAATATGTAGGGTTTTTTGAATTGTTAAACAGAAAAGCTGTTACTGTGGATTCATTTATTTTTGTGGGTATCAATTTTCGTGGATTAAGGAAAACTTGCCGATTTCTGTTTACAATGGGTATAGAAAATTTGTAATTCGTTAAATATATGAATTCATGGTTCACTTGTACCCACAAAAGCCACGAAAATTGGTATCTAACGAATAATAATGAATCCACAGTATTGTATAAATAAAACTACTGTCCTGTAATTGCATTCAAAATAATTACATCTGTGTATAAACCATTCATTTTTGTATACAAGATGTTCAAGTATAGTGGATGAAACATTTTTTTTTCTAATGTTGACAGGTTTTAGAGGTATATTTTTCCCAGCTTATAAGCATTCTCACACTCACAACAAAAAGTGATCAATGTCTTATCAAAGTTTTAAGTTTATATGATAAAATACTGATATTCTTTCAGGAAATATAAATACTAAAATAAAAATTTGTAATACTCAGTTATTGCTGTCTATAACCATGATAACTCTATGGCAAGATTAAAAGTTTCTATAAAAATAAATGTCCTATTTAAACTCACAACAGTATAAATAATGCCATTAATTAGTAAATACACTTAAATATAGAAAAAACAAAACACAAAATCTAATCTGGACGGAGAAATGGTAAGAATTCAAATTTATGTTATATCTTAATTACAGGGATAATCATTTGGGCTCAGCATTCTGACATCCAATACTGGCCCTGTGACTGGTACAGCAAACAACCGGCCCTGTAGTATGCATACACATACTTAATATCCTATTTACAGGGATCATCATTTGGGTCAGCATTCTGACAACCAATACCTGGCCCTGTGACTGGTACAGCAAACAACCGGCCATTTGGTAGGCATACACATAATTTATATGTTCTAGGTCCTGGTGTGTTAGACGCAGTTGGTTTTGGAATATGTTCCACATCAAGTCTTATACCATTTGCAGCATCCAGTGTTAAACTACCATGCTATCAAAACAGAAAAATATTCAATGCTAAAATATAACAGAAAAATATGTACAGTGTTCAAATAAAATAGAAAAAAATACACTGTTACAATTTATTACTGAAAATAGATTCTCTGATAAAGTCATAAAAACTATTATACAATTATTGACATTTCAAAATGAGGTTGATACAATGATTAAAGAAAATAGCATTGAAAAAAGAAGATAATCAAAATGTGTAAAGGTATTTATTAGCCTATCATGATTTTCCCCCAGGTGAATATAATGTGTAATCAAAGATGATTCTTTATTTTGATAAACAATTAGAAAAAAGAAATTCTATATTCATATAATAAATGTGTTTGATTCTTGAAGTAAATACAATGAGTATAGATGGTTTTTGTTTTTTTGTTTTTGTGAGAATCTTGAAACTATTGTGATTCCAAGTCCAAGTTCATTGTTCTACCCTAGAACTTAGCCATTCCTAACTTGTCAAATAAAATATCAATGATTTGTTGGTGGAATGTTTATTGTGGAATCTAGCCGTTTGATAGAAGCCAGTCAGAAATAATGAAGTTAAACCAATGATTTGTTGGTGGAATGTTTATTGTGGAATCTAGCCATTTGATAGAAGCCAGTCAGCAATGATGAAGTTAAACCAATGATTTGTTGGTGGAATGTTTATTGTGGAATCTAGCCATTTGATAGAAGCCAGTCAGCAATGATGAAGTTAAACCAATGATTTGTTGGTGTAATGTTTATTGTGGAATCTAGCCATTTGATAGAAGCCAGTCAGCAATGATGAAGTTAAACCAATGATTTGTTGGTGGAATGTTTATTGTGGAATCTAGCCATTTGATAGAAGCCAGTCAGCAATGATGAAGTTAAACCAATGATTTGTTGGTGGAATGTTTATTGTGGAATGTATAATTTTTTATAAAGACTGACACTTACTGTAGAGTACATGGAGATGTCATAATTGTCTGTAAAAAATGTGATATTCTCATTTGTAGATGACATTTCAACACCCTCCCATCCTGTTAAGTTCAGATGACTACCAATGGATTCAAGTATTAGATCAGGAAAGCCATTCAAACTGGTTATCTGCAAAATATGATACAATTGAAACTTAGTAACTTATCCCTAAAATACAGAAGTTCATCTTGTGTTTTAGATATAGAAGTGCAATCAGCAAGTTAATCTTACATTTTAAATAAGAATTGACTGATTGTGAAAAGACAATGAAAAATTCTTTTTTTTTTATCAACAAACAACAAATTTCTTCATTAAAGAACTGTAATTTTATATAAGACACTGTTTAATATTCTTCAAAATAAGGTTTTATATAAACACAAGAGTGCACACACTGAAATGTCTCGCCTTCTTTACTAATCATTGATTTTATGTTAATAGTCCTTAATGTAAAGCTTTATTACAACTGTCACAAAAACTTAACATTAACCAAGAAAACTAAACATTGATCAATTCAATGAACCATGAAAATGATGTCAAGGTCAGATAAACATGATTAACCATGCCAGACATGTACAGCTAACAATTCTTCCATACAACAAATATAGTTGACCTATAGCTTATATTTTAAGAAAAACAGACCAAACCACAAAAATTTAACACTGAGCAATGAACTGTGAGAATGAGGTCAAGGTCAAATAAAATCTGCGCAACTGACATGTAGATCATAAAATATTTACATACACCAAATATAGTAGGCCTATTGCTTATTGTATTAGAAAAATAGACCAAAACTCAAAAACTTAACTTTGACCACTGAACCATGAAAGTGAGTTCAAGGTCAGATGACACCTACCAGCTAGACATGTACACCTTACAATCATTCCATACACCAAATATAGTAGACCAATTGCAAACAATATAAGCAAAACAGACCAAAACACAAAAACCTAACTATAACCACTGAACCATGAAAATGAGGTCAAGGTCAGATGACACCTGCCAGTTGGACATGTACACCTTCCAGTCCTTGCATACACCAAATATACTAGACCTATTGCTTATAGTATCTGAGATATGGACTTGACCACCAAAACTTTACCTTGTTCACTGATCCATGAAATGAGGTCGAGGTCAAGAGAAAAAAATCTGACGGGCATGAGGACCTTGCAAGGTACGCACATACCAAATATAGTTATCCTATTACTACTAATAAGAGAGAATTAAACATTACAAAAAATATTAACTTTTTTTTCAAGTAGTCACTGAACCATGAAAATGAGGCCAAGGACATTGGCCATGTGACTGACGGAAACTTGGTAACATGAGGCATCTATATACAAAGTATGAAGCACCCAGGTCTTCCACCTACTAAAATATAAAGCTTTTAAGAAATGAGATAACACAGCCGCCGCCCAATCACTATCCCTATGTCGAGCTTTTTGCAACTTAAGTCGCAGGCTCGACAAAAAAAGCATATTAGACAAAAATTTAATACAACAATATTTTAAACTAGAGGCTCTAAAGAGCCTGTGTCGCTCAGCTTGGTCTATGTGAATATTAAACAAAGGAAGCAGATGGATTCATGACAAAATTGTGTTTTGGTGATGGTGATGTGTTTGTACATCTTACTTTACAAAACAGTCTTGCTGCTTACAATTATCTCTATCTATAATGAACTTGGCCTAGTAGTTTCAGTGGAAAATGTTAATAAAAAATTTACAAATTTTATGAAAATTGTTAAACATTTACTATAAAGGACAATAACTCCTTAGGGGGTCAATTGACTGTTTTGGTCATTTGACTTATTTGTAAATCTTACTTTGCTGAACATTATTGCTGTTTACAGTTTATCTCTATCTATAAAAATATTCAAGATAATAACCAAAATAAGAAAAAATTCCTTAAAATTACCGATTCAGGGACAGCAACCCAACAACAGGTTGTGTGATTCATCTGAAAATTTCCGGGCAGATAGATGTTGACCTGATAAACTTTTTAACCCCATGTCAGATTTGCTCTAAATGCTTTGGTTTTTGAGTTATAAGCCAAAAACTGCATTTTACCCCTATGTTCTATTTTTAGCTGTGGCGGCCATCTTGATTAGATGGCCTGGTCATCAGACACATTTTTTGAACTAGATACCCCAAAGATGATTGTGGCCAAGTTTGGATTAATTTGGCCCAGTAGTTTCAGTGGAGAAGATTTTTGTAAATGATAACCAAGATTTACGAAAAATGGTTAAAAATTGACAATAAAGGGCAATAACTCCTAAAAGGGTCAACTGACCATTTTGGTCACATTGACTTATTTGTAAATCTTACTTTGCTGAACATTACTTCTGTTCACAGTTTATCTCTATCTATAATAATATTCAAGATAATAACCAAAAACAGCAAAATTTCCTTAAAATTACCAATTCAGGGGCAGCAACCCAACAACGGAATATCTGATTCATCTGAAAATTCCAGGGCAGATAGATCCTGGCCTAATAAACAGTTTTACCCACTGTCAGATTTGCTCTAAATGCTTTGGTTTTTTAGTTATAAGCCAAAAACTGCATTTTGCCCCTATGTTCTATTTTTAGCTATGGCGGCCATCTTGGTTGGTTGGCCAGGTCACCGGACATATTTTATAAACTAGATACCCCAATGATGATTGTGGCCAAGTTTGGTTTAATTTGGCCCAGTAGTTTCAGAGGAGGAGATTTTTGTAAAAGTTAACAACGACGACGGACGACGACGGACGCAAAGTTATGGGAAAAGCTCACTTGGTCCTTTGGGCCAGGTGAGCTAAAAAGGAATATGAGCTTGCTTTCAGTTAAGGAAACATAATGGTTTGGTTTTTTTTTCTCTGTACTTTGTGTATTTTTTTATCATCTATTATATAGTAAAGAATTAAATATTTTTCCTGTACTGATTTTCATTGTATGTTCTTTTGTGTTCCTTCTTTTTTTCACTGATATCAATTTGAACATTGGTATTTGATATCTGATGAAGAAGTTTGTCTAACCTAACGATGGCATGCTGATTTGTTTCAATAGGCTGTAGTCTCATTGGTATTTATCAAACCTTTCCTCTTAACCAGTTAATTTTAAACCGCTCTATGCTAAATGACATTACAATTATCTGTGTGTTTGCAAAAAGCCAGAAATTAAAGGTTTAAATTGATTTCATTTTGTTGTATTAGTGTTCTACTTTTACTTTCAATGTTTATACAATTTTGTTGATTTACTATTTGTAATGGCTATCAATTAACCTTACATTGTTGGGATAAATTTCTGGAGAAATTAGATTTTTAATTTCTCCATCTAATTTGAGACTTGAACTGTCTTTGGTGGTAAACATCTCTTTCCCCGTCACAGAATCAATAATGGACATGGCTTCAACATTCTCTATAGATGTTGTCTTTGGACTAACAGTTACTAAAATTTAAAATACAATCATATAACAACAATCATTACATTAATTTGGTAAAAATTAACACACATGGTGTACAAATTATATATTTATATGGTCTACTTTATAGTTACCTGCTCAGCTCTCTCTAAAATTCACTTTTTTTTTTTAAATAGAAACAAACGGAAAAAGCAGTAAAATAGGCACTTTGAAATAAATCTTGTTGGGATGCAGTTTTTTTAAAAATAATACTAGTAAAAATAATTTGCATGCCTAAGCAAAGTGCTTTAAAAATGTTTATTTCATGAAAACAAAAGGTGGAGGCACATAATTTTGAATAAACTGATGCCCGAAAAAAACTTTATGATGATGTTAAAACAACATTACTGTGATCTGCTTTACAACTAAGTTTAAATAAAATTCAGTTAATTGAGACATTGAGAAATACATGTAGAGACAGGGTACTTATGTTAGTTTGCAAGGGTACAATAACTATCCACAAAACATAGTCAGGCTTACATTTTGGATGCCGCAACCCAGATCCTTTGTCTGTTATAATAACCTGAAAATAGATACAATGCTTTTTCAATTATCAACTGATAGATGCAAGCATAGGACTCCTGTCTGTAATATATTTAAACTTATTCTTACTGTTTATGATGTTCCCTTCTCCGAAATGGGTTTAAAATCATTCTATATATATACATATATATAGAACTCATCTAAACATCAAACGAACAATGTTAGATCTGTAAATTTGCTTTTGCAAATATTTTGTTCTTCCATCGCCGGGATTCGAACCCATGCTACTGAGATATCCTGACACCAAATCACCTGTACTGCAGCCGTCCCACTAGACCACATGACCACCTGGGCTTGTATATAAGTCTACAAATTACTATTATATCAGTAACTGTTTTTGCTAATGTAAAGGGTAACCCTGTAATACATGTAATACCAAATCTTTATCTCAAAACAAGCAATTTTATACGTAGGTTTGTAATGTCATAGTGTACAACTTTTAGGCAAAATCCTTTTTTGAACTCCCCATAAGTTTTATTGGTATGCTAGCCTTACCATACCTGTGATACATATGATGTATTATACTTTACTGACTATAAATACATAATCAAAGCGCTGTAAGCAATGTAGGCAGTTAACCAAAAACCAAGGCAAACATAATTATGAAAACTTTGGCAATGTTGCTTCAACTTTTTTTTTAAATTTAAAAGAACAAACATTAAACATTCATATATAATTGTATATTTATGTTCATTTAATGAATTAATCATTAAGGCAAACAATTTATATTTTATCAAGGTTTTCAATAGCAACGCACAATGGTCATGAGTCTTTCATGAGTCAGCAGTGGTACAAATTTGCAATGATTGCAGTTCTTCTAGTTGATCGTAATTGTTCGTATTAGTTGACTGTTAGTAGTCCAGTTGACTTTAGTACGAGCTTGTAAAAGTATGAATGGACTTGCTTCCCTGGAAAGAAAACTGAGTTTGTGTTGTACAGTACAAAAGTTATGAGACACAAATCAGACAAATGTTTACTACTACAGGGATCAATGGTGAGGTCTGACTGACCTGTCCATAGTAAATGTAAATGACTCCCACCTTCACCCCAAGTCCATGATGTCTAAGTTTGGAATAAAATGACAGGTGTTAGGGTCTAGCAAAGTGATATGCATATGTGTCGCCTATGAGATTGACCTTGTATGTCATTCAATCTTTTTTGAAATGACAAACAGGAATGAATATGGTTTAGGCGTTGGTATCTCAATCTTTTACAAGTTCTCAAAACACACACAAGAGGGTGTGGGATGACCCTAGGGACTTCCCCTATATTTCATTTGATTTGTTATAATGTCCAATACATGAATATATATGGTTGAGGGTGGGAATCTCATCTGTTTCTAAGTTATCAAACAGGAGAGGGTAGGGTGACCCTAAGGACTCTCCCTATATTTCATTTGATTAGTTCTCATACATGAATTAGAATATATATGGTTTAATTTAAAGGTTAGAATATATATTGTTATACATGAGGGTGGGGATCTCGACTGTTTCCAATTTCTCAATTAGGTGACTGCAGGGAATCCCCCTATATTTCATTTAATTTAGAGTTAGGGATCCCAACTGTTTCAAAGTTCTTCAACATGAGGGGTAGGGTGAGAACAGGAACTTCCCCTATATTTCATTTGATTTGTTATATAGTCTTATACATGAGTATATATGGTTAAGGGGTGATGATTTCGAATGTTTCCAAGTTCTCAAACAGGAGGGTGTACAGTGACCATAGGGACCCCCTTATAATTCATTTGATTTTTAATATTGTCCCATACATAAATATATATATATTGTTTAAGATTGTGGATCTCAACCATTATAAGTTCTCAAACAGAAAGGGGTACAGTGACCCCACGAACTCCACCTATATTTCATATGATTTGTTATATTGTCCCATACATGAATGTATATGGTTTAGGGGTTGGGATCTTGACCGTTACCAAGTTTTGGTCATGTTTGTCTCTTGTGGATAGTTGTCTCATTGGCAATCATACCACCTTTTTTTTTATATATAAGAAACTTCCAGCTATTTTAACTGACCTATTAAAATTGGGAAGAAAAAAATACCCCTTGAAATTGCAGTAATATGTTTAACTTGAAAAGCATTTAACATGCATTACCAACATTTATCACTGATAAAAAAAATTATGCTGTTACCAGGAACATACACTGTGCTTAAACGGCCGTGGGTACAAGATGGAGCCGCCTGGCTTCGGTTAGGAAGTTTTCTCCTATATAATTACAATACCATGAATACAAAAGAAATGTTCAGTAACTAAAAAGTTAAATAAATCTTTTAGGAAAACTCTGCAATGTAACACGAGGTTTGTTACTACAAAATAAACGATTACAGCACGATTTGCCAAAACACTGATGATGTCCGTAACTTCAAAATAACTTGTCCGTAACTTTTTTTCCTTATACCAATAGGGATGTCCGTAACTTCAACATAATGTCAGTAACTTTCAAAGAATATTTATTCATGGATGTAATTATTTTAAAAAAGAAATGATAAATAACTAAAATACCGAACCCATAGGAATATTCAAACGGGAAGTTCTTTATGGAATGGCAAAGCCAAAAGCTCAATTTAACACACCAAACGAATGGAAAACAACGTTCATATTCCTGCCTTGGTACAGACATTAAAAAGAAAATTACAAAAATACTGAACTCTGAAGAAAATTCAGAAAGAAAAGTCCCTTATCAAATGGAAAAATCCCTCAACCCAATGGATAACAACTGTGATTTTTTTTGACTTGGTACAGGTATTTTCTTATGTAGAAAATTGTATGGCAAAATTAATGTATTTTACATTCTACTGGCTTTACTGTATAGATTGTAAAATGCTTAAGTTTTTTAGATGATCAATCATGACATGCAGGTTATAAATCTCACCATTTCCAACTGTAGAAATTACATTAATAGTGAACATATGAAAATCAGCTTTAAAAGAGAACAAGTTCGGAGGTCAATCCCTAGCAGAAATACATAGATGAATCAGTACAAACCTCTAAATAAGATATTAATGATATGATACCCGATCTTATTTAATCCCTGAGGTCAATGAAACTTTTAGAAGATTTTAAATCTACCTTTATTGCTATAATAAACTGACACCTGATCAACAATATAGCCTTCCATCTATTCCGCATCTTCGCTAGCCAAGGGTTACGAAGAGAGCGAAAGTGGATCGTAACCCTTGGCTAGCGAAGATGTCAATGTCGTAGATATTGTCATTTTTTTCTCTCACAATCAACAACGCATCACACTAGATATAGTGAAGAGACCATACTTTTTTGTCTAACAATTCAGACATTATTTAAAGGAAAGGATATAATTTTTATCGCGGCTACACAGGCCAAGGACTCATCAGTGAACAATCTATAAAGCTAGAAGAATGTTAGATAAATTTCGCCGTACCGTCAGATCCCGTTTAACTTAAGTTACCCACGGCCGTTTAAGCACAGTTAACATATATATAGTTAGATAAACTGTTCCCAGCTGTCACAATGTATTGGATTTTCACATTAAAATTGGTGTTCAAAATATTTTCTGCTTTTTCTTTCTTTTACATATGTCTTTTGGTTTTCAATTCTAGTGTTTATATTTATTTACCATGCATAGATGTATTTTGTCACCTGTCTGGATTTTTCTGGTTGATAGCCAAATCCGGGATTACCCTTATCCGCTTCCGGAATCGGATCCGATATTGTAATCTCGCAGCAGCCATTTTGGTTTCAATGTTGTTTTTGACAGATAGTGAGATACAATTTTACTCGGATTTACACATTATTTATCGGCGATTTTATGTATAAAGCTAGCGGTTTAACAAATTGAACATCTCTGTCATGAATAGTAATGATGAAAATAAGTTTGAGATCGTTTATTAGGAAACTTTGGCAAAAATGTTTTCAAAGTTATTTTTTTATATTTTATCAAGGTCCGTCGGGCATGTCGTGCGTAGCTAGTAACCAAGTTAGTAGAAAGTCCTACTGCAAAAGTGGGAGGTTGCAGACCTCGGACCACGCTTATTTGAACCCCTGCGTCCAAATTTAAAAGATACGAAAATTTCGTCTTCCTTTAACTTCAAAATTGGCGGCCAACAGCGTGATCAGTTAAACTTATATACGTAGTTGACTACGTATTGACGACAAACAATATTCCTACGTCTTTTGCAATTTGGGAAATCTTAACTTCTGGTCTTTAGAGATTTTCGGAGATTAAATATTTCATACATTTGTTCTTTGACATCTTATCCAAAAGCTCAGGGGATAATAAACTACATAAGGATTCCTAATGTGCTCTACTTCCTATGTGTAACATCAAAACTGTTGGGAAAATCAACGATCATTTAAGGTTTTTCCGGTCATATTTTTTGTAATCCAGAATGAAAAGTATAAAAAAACTGTCCAATAAGTTACAAATAATATAGTAGCCAGCTAGATGATAACAGTGGCATGTATTTCAGCATTTATTGGGTAGCACACAAATCCAGGGTGCTCGCATAAGGCAGCTTAACTGCCTAATAAATTGTCCCCTTATTGTAACCACATTTAATAATAAGTTAAAAGGTTGGTTTTTTTTTCAAAATAAAACAATATTATCTTATCTGCAGGTTAAAATCATAAAATCTTGTAACCATGTTAACAAGAACATTTCATTTTATTGATAGAAATGTAACATTGTACCATGGTTACATCAAACAAAAAAGTCAATGTAAACAATATTAGTTAGTGACTGGTGAAAAATTATGTTTGTCCAATTTTTTAACCAATGCATATATATCATGTATATATCATAAACTTAGTTTAACATTCCATACCCAAACATATAGTATAATCTTCTAATTTTTTTTTATGTTTCTGGTTTCATTTATGAATTGAATGCTTCTTTTTGTAACTTTATTGGGGTGTAAAAGCGTTGAATTCTAAAAATGTGCGCAAGGTCAACGCTTTAACAACACTATAAAGTTATAAAAACTAGAGGCTCCAAAGAGCCTGTGTCGCTCACCTTGGTCTATGTGAATATTAAACAAAGGACGCATTTGAATTCATGACAAAATTGTGTTTTGGTGATGGTGATGTGTTTGTACATCTTACTTTACTGAACATTCTTGCTGCTTACAAACATTCTATCTATATTGAACTTGGCCTAAGAGTTTCAGTCGAAAATGTTAATTAAAATTTACAAATTTTATGAAAATTGTTAAAAATTGACTTTAAAGGGCAATAACTCCCTATGGGGTCAATTGACCATTTAGGTCATGTTGACTTATTTTTAAGTCTTACTTTGCTGTACATTGTTGCTCTTTACAGTTTATCTCTATCTATAATAATATTCAAGATAATAACAAAAAACGGCGAAATTTCCTTAAAATGACTAATTCAGGGGCATCAACCAAACAGCGGTTTGTCCGATCCATCTGAAAATTTCATGGCAGATAGATCTTGACCTGATAAACAATTTTACTCCCTGTTAGATTTGCTCTAAATGCTTTGGTTTTTGAGTTATAAGCCAAAAACTGCATTTTACCCCTATGTTCTATTTTTAGCCATGGCGGCCATCATGGTTGGTTGGCCGGGTCACGCCACCCATTTTTTAAACTAGATACCCCAATGATGATTGCGGACAAGTTTGCTTAAATTTGGCCTGGTAGTTTCAGAGAAGAAGATTTTTGTAAAAGACTACTAAGATTTACGAAAAATGGTTAAAAATTGACTATAAAGGGCAATAACTCCTAAAGGGGTCAACTGACCACTTTGATTATTTGACTTATTTGTAGATCTTACTTTGCTGAACATTATTGTTGTAAACAGTTTATCTCTATCTATAATAATATTCAAGATAATAACCAAAAACAGCAAAATTTCCCTAAAATTACCAATTCAGGGGCAGCAACCCAACAACAGATTGTCTGATTCATCTGAAAATTTCAGGGCAGATAGATCTTGACCTGATGAACATTTTTACACCCTGTCAGATTTGCTCTTAATGCTTTGGTTTTTGAGTTATAAGCCAAAAACTACATTTTACCCCTATGTTCTATTTTTAGCCGTGGCAGCCATCTTGGTTGGTTGGCGGGGTCACGCCACACAATTTTTAAACTAGATACCCAAATGATGATTATGGCCAAGTTTGGATTAATTTGGCCCAGCAGTTTCAGAGGAGAAGATTTTTGTAAAAGTTAACGACGACAGACGCAGGACGACGGACGACGCCGGACGCCAAGTGATGAGAAAAGCTCACTTGGCCCTTCGGGCCAGGTGAGCTAAAAAAGCATTCAATACTTAAAATTACATTTTTTTAGCTATGATCATGAAAACACGAATTTTATAATTGTTTTATTGAATTCACCTGTGCACTTTATTGTGGGACCAGGTGCTATCATGAATGAAGTTTTATTGAGTATTACAATTGCTCAAGGAATAACACGTGGAGTGCAGTTATCCAATCAGAATATAGAATTTTAGTGAAACGTACATCATGTACATCTAATATAATTATATGACTTTAACTTTCAACTTATCTCTTAAAAAAACACACCAAATTCCTTATACAATGTATACTTTACACATAATTTGCATAAATAATATAATATGCTAATGACTTACGGAGCTGTTGTTTCCATCAATGTATAAATGTTTGTTAGCTCTACTTCCTATCCTTCCATTTAATATCTGAACGTTATCAAAAACAGACTTTCCAATAAATCTTAAGAGATCATAATCTGGAATGTGTTCCATTGCATCTATTCCATGTTGTGGTGAAATCCTCATACAATAAATAACAGCTGTGGTCAACTAAAAAATTCAATTCAACCTTTTTTTATTATGTACATATAAAAGTATATGCATCTTATAAAATTGCATGCATCACTGCATTGATACATGTACCTGAACCTGTATACATGTATATGCATGAAACCTTATCAGTGGTAATCCTAATGTTCTTTATTTTTTTCATTTGAAAATTCTGTGTTGACAATTGATACATTTTGTTTTCTAAAAATTGGTTCTTTTCTATAGACTAAAGAGCTATTTAGTACTTGAAATAACATGTGCATATTTGGTTTTTCTTTGATAATTTAATGGTGATCTATAGGTATCTATTTACCATGCAATTTTTTTAGGTACCTCTTTTGTTCTGTATATCATATAGGCTATACATGATATATGTATCATGTGTATAATACTTAATTTTCTTCTAATTCTTTATTGTCATTCTAAGTATTTTTAGCAATAACAAATCTTACCAATGCATTTACTATAGCTACAATAAATAGTAAGGTAACTAAACAGTAAAGGAAGTATCTCTTGCGTCCTCTAATTCCTGTCTTGTGTAAATACTGTTCATTAATGTTGATATAACCTGCTCTAAAGTTACTGTTATGTTCACGTGTTATCCTTCTCTTCAAGGCAGACTTCTGTCTCATCGACAAGTTAGCAGTGGTATCCCTCTGAAATACAACATATATATATCTATCAATATGTTTCAATTATTCAATTTATCAATTATAGCTGACCTGTTGCTTATAGTGTCTGATTATGATATACTGACAGAATTACAAAAATGTATTACGGTATTGACCAATGAACCATGAAAATGAGGTTAATATAAAAAAGAAGATGTGGTATGATTGCCAATGAGACAACTTTCCACAAAAGACCAAAATGACACAAACTTTAACAACTATAGGTCACTGTATGGCCTTCAACAATGAGCAAAGCCCATACCGCATAGTCAGCTATAAAAGGCCCCGATAAGACAATGTAAAACAATTCAACCGAGAAAACTAACGGCCTTATTTATGTGACAAGAGGCTCTCAAGAGCCTGAATCGCTCACCTTAATTTTTTTGGTTAAATCTCTCATCAATGATTATTTTGGCTTTTCAATTTATTTAAATTTTCTTTGAATCGTCCTATTTTCTTCAAAACCAAAAAAAAATAAAAAATTTCTCCTATGTTCTATTTTAGCCATAGGAGCCATGTTTCTCGACATACAAGGAAATAAAATATAAATTTATACTAGATACTCTGAAACTCATTTAGCCTAAGTTTGGCTGAAATTGATACAGAAGTTTCAAAGGAGAAGATTTTTTTAAAGTAAGTCAACATGATGAACAAATTGTGAAAAAAGTCTTTAAAGGTCAATAACTCCTTAAGGGGTTAATTGACAATTTTGGTCAAATTGACTTATTTGTAGATCTTACTTTGCTTAACAGTTTATCTGTATCTATTATTATATTCAAATTTCCTTAAAATTACCAATTAAGTGGCAGCAACCCAACAATGGGTTGTTTGATTCATCATGTTCATCTGAAAATTTCAGGCCTGTTAGATCTTGACCTAATGAACATTTTTATCCCCATGTCAGATTTGCTCTAAATGCTTTTGTTTTTGAGATATAAGCCAAATACTGCATTTGACCCCTATCTGCCTAGTAGTTTCAGAGGAGAAGATTTTTGAAATAGTTTACTACGACGACGACGGACACCAAGTGATGGCATAAGCTCACTAAAAAAATGAACGAAAAACAAATATGTAACACATAAACAAACGACAACCACTGAATTACAGGCTCCTGACTTGGGACAGGCACATACATAAATAATGTGGCGGGGTTAAATATGTTAGGGTCATATAATACCTGCCCAGTCTAACAGTCAGGGGTACTACTTGTACAAGTGTATTTTATTAACTTGAAGAAGTGAAAAAAAATATACACATATAAGTAAATAAATAATGTTTGAATAATCTCCCCTTAATTTTCTGAAAAATTTACTTGTACAAGTAAATTTTTCCTACAATCCCACAAAATCCTCAAGTTTTGAGATGTAAAATCATGCCTTTAATGATTTTTCCCAGGTTTGCTCAAATTTTTTCATTAAAGTTCAATGTTTCATCTCATTTATTCATCAAAGAAACTAATTGAGCAAAGATCTTGTATATTTGCGCAAGGCCACCAAAAATTGCTCCTTTGGGGCTTGTAAATGAGCAGTGTTAGGAAGATAACAGACAAATGGGACTTTCATTGTCCATGAAATTACACTTGAATGATTAGTAAAGACATCTGCAAAGGGTACACAATTTAAAATTCTATTAGAGCAAAGAAATCTTCAGAATTCAAGAAAAAAAGAAAGGATGATTTTTTTACCTATACAAGTATAAAAATCTGAATGCGGAATGGACATAACTCAGCCAATTTTTTTTTTACCTATACAAGTAAATAAAAATCACTTATATAAGTATCCTACAAATTTACTTATATGTGTATATTTTTTTTTACTTCTTCAAGTAAACATGGTAAATAAAATACACTTGTACAAGTAGTACCCCTGACTGTCTAACAGACATGTATACATTGCATGAAATCAATTTTTGTAACAATTATAGTTATCCTATGATCACTAACAATAAGCAGTCAGGGTACTTAAACAAGTGATTTCAAAATCACTTCCTTGACAATGACAATGAACAATGAACGAGCAATTTTGATGTGAATATTTAAAAAAATTCCACACACACTTTTCAAAATCACTGAAACAAGTAATTTGAGAAGTTAATATGTAATCACTTCAACAAGTGTTTATAACATTTTTGGGATATTTTTCCGACAAGCTTGATTTTGTTTAATGGTAAAAAGACCAGAATTCTATTGAAAAAACAACTATAAACATGTAATCAAAGAGCTGAAAGCTCTGAGGAAAAATGACGCCACTGTCTCTAATATTGGGATAGTTTTTATGCAAGTCTTGATTTTCACATACCTTAATTAGTTTAACAATGCAACATGTCTCGTAAGCATATAATTGATATTTGTATATGTGTGTGTGTGAAGTGAAGGTGACAACTGGCTGTTTTTTTAAGACAAATGAATAGGTCAAGACTACCTGAATTGTACAAATAAATACCGTAGAAAGGCTTGTATATTTCTCACTGGTACATAGTCTGAAACCGGGTCCGTTCCCGCCCATTCACGTTTGCGCCCACTCATGTTCGCCCCCTTTCACTTTCACACCCTACATGTTCGCACCCAATTTTAATTGGTTTTGTGTTTAATAACTCTGTAAGCAAGTGCTTACTTGTCATGCTTATAAGTATAATTGTTGTCATTGTCTCAAAAATAAAGTGTTGAATAAATCTTAATCATGTTTTGGATAGGGTATTGTTAAAAATAATAATAATCCTTTCTAAATAAAGTTTTATTTTGTCAACGTTTTATTTTGTGTTGAATAACTCTTAATCATGTGTTGGTTAGTGTATTGCTATATCTTTGTTTCATTGACTTGTTTCAAAATGAAGTGAGATTCTGACTATGTTTTTTTTCTGTGTGTTGAATAAATTTTATCATGTTTTGGTTATAATAGTGCATTGCTATATTTTGGTTCCTATATTTTATTGCTTCGTTGTTTCAGATCAAAGGGACCAAGCTGTTAAAAACAATTATCTTTTGTGTTTTTCCTTTAAAATCTTCAATGTTTTACTCATACTAAGCTATAAATACATTCAGTATTTACACCAAAGCAATTTAAAACAACAATCATGATTTTCCAATTATTCAACTTGAATTCGAATTAAAATTGGGCCCGAATGAGTAGAGTGCGAACAGACCTTGGGTGCGAACGTGTGAGCTGCGAACATGTGGGGTGCGAAAGTGTATTGGGCACGAACAAATCTGATACCACAGTCTGAACCCCCTTCTTTAAGTAAATAATCTTTTTTTTACTGTCTAATGAACCTCAGGTAATTTCAAACATTTGTCAAAGAATTCTAGTCAAACCGGAACCTGGTTAAATTGGCACCTGGACAAATCAGCACCTGGTTAAATCGACACCTGATATAGTCAATTCGTCACCCATGTTAAATAAATATTATTAACAGTATTTTAAGCAAAAAGAGTAAAAAAAAAGAAAGGGGTTGCCAGAATTTTTTTCAGTATTTAAGCAAAAAGAGTTAAATACTAACCTTTCACATTTTTGGGTGTTCATGTACATTTTGTATATTTTTATTTTTCTCAACTAAATGACTTTTTTGGTGTATTTTTAATGATATATATATGAGTAGTCCAAATAATTATTACGTCTGGCAAGGCTTTTTTAATTTTATTCTGGAACACCTTCCTATGACCGCAAGGCTATGTTAATTTTTTTCTGGGACGCCAGAAAAAAAAAAAATATCCTTGTCAGACGTCATAACTATTTGGACTAATACATGAGATATTGGATATTTTTATGCATTATTTTAACCAGTTGAGCATTTTACAGGATTGTTGGTTTAATGCTGTTTAAACTTTTCTGAAAAAAACACCTTAAATTTGCTAATTATTTGGCATGAGTTTGATTTATTGAAAGGGACTCATAGTTTTCCATTTTATTTTAACAATTGTCTAATTGTAAATTAAAATCAATGTCCATTATAAGGGAGACAACTTTTTTAGCGATCTCTAATTACAGGGTCAAATACGGAAAATGGCAAGTACCCTATTCCCAAGGTCTCTTTTAAAAGCTTTAGCTCACTAACTTACTGCCCAAGCCTACTGGTGAAATTGATAATCAAAGATAAAGGGATAATTCATTTATGTAGGAAAATTATAGAAAAGATTCTGAAAGTATGGAAGATCAATGAATGTTTTTTTTGTACTGGTATGGATAGCGGTACATCGAATGACCGAATAACACTGTTATTATCCGAAGAACACTCTAAAATTTTAATATTAACACATATTGGTAATTTTTAAACATTGATTATTAAATAATATTATATTATAAGTGTATTTTATAACTTAAAAATGATTTACAGAAAGCAGGTATTAAAGTTAATAAAGATCATTATATAAATTAGTGTGTTCATCCATCATGGCGACCATTTTGTGAAGACTCAATGGGAAGACTAAAAGAAAGAGTGCATATTCGAATGCAAGGGGAAATGCTATAAAAATAAACTAGTATTAAATAATTTTCTGTATAAAAGGAGAATTGTTTAATAATTGTTTTTCAGAAAGGTTTTGAAAAGGTAACAAAAACATCAAAGCATTGCAATTACTTAATCGTAATGGTTTATTTCTTCCTCTGTGATATTTTATCCTGAGGATAATTTGTCCTGGTAATGTTTATCCAGGCATGGTATTTCGCAGGTTGATTTTTTCCAGAGGAGTGAAAATCTATCGGTGTTATGCGGATAGTATGTACCGGTATATATTTGCCGTACAATATTTCACAGAACCATGTGAAATAGAGTCCTATTATCTACTATGTAAGTTACTCACAATCATGACAATCAACATGATCAATATATACCTGACTATAATTATAAAATGTTTCACAAAGGTAGACCAAATTTGCATAATTTATCAAAGGGAGGTAATTATGACCAATATATATATTTTAAAGATATTAATATATATATATTTCTGAATTATTTCATAGTGAAAATTTTCCTTGAATCTTATTTCTTATATATTCATTTATATAAAAAGATGACTTACATTTAATTTAATAAGACAGATAACATTTCACAGGTAAATACTATCCAGCTGTTAAACATGCTTTTGTTCCAATATATTGTTACGCTATGATTTATTTGATTTCCATATAGACATGATAGACAAAGCTATTTATATAGTTAAAATATCATGATAATCAAATTCTTCTATTACTGTTTATAACAGTAGTAATGCAACTATATTTCTACCTTACTTTTAAATTTATATTTGTACTGAGATCTGAAAACAACTCACTTTTACATGTGTTTCACTAACCTTATTTAATCATAACATTATTTTCACAATTACGATCTTTGAAATTACTTCTGGTTTTCTTCTCTATGTTTCATGAAAATTCTTGTTAAAAGGATGATATTGACTTGAATATTTCAGGAAATTTTTCAAGGATAATTTGTGAAACTATTTTTCCATTATTATAATAATACAACCCATCAGTGCTTGGGAGCCTTATTAAAATGCCAATGGTAGGATTTGAATAATCTATAAATGACTAATACCGACTAAGGCTAATTTGAGGGGTTGTCGATCGGAAGGGTCCTGATCCCAAAATCGATCCTGGGTTGAAACCATGAAATCACCAGATCGAAAATCCCCAAATCCCGAGCTTAAAAACACACGATCTTGACGCCCGAAATAGGTACTGCCTCCCTCTAATCTCTAACTTACTTTCATTTTTGCCAATTCACTATTTACCCTTTTTAACAATAAATTATATATCATGTATATAGAAATTCCCTGACAGAATACAGAGAGTCTCTATATATTAAAGTAGCCGCGAAAAATATTTGTCATCTCTAAGGGATATAACAGTTGTGATATTTGCGATCTAAACACCATGATATGGAGAACGTTCTACGATTGGTTGTATTTGTGGCACATGTTTTACTTATTTTAATATAAATGAAACTGGTATGACCCCTTGAACATGTTGAATAGTAAACATTTAAAAAAAAATAGTAGACAGAATACAGAGATTCCCTATATATTAAAGAAGTATAATCGTAGTTTACATGTAGATAAACGCGAAAAATAAGAGTCCTCTCTAAGGAGGTATAATAGTTATGGTTCTGGCGATCTACATGTAAACACCATGATAAGGAGAACGCTCTGATTGGCTTATCTATTTTTCTTTTTTGTTAAATCTATCATACAATTGGTTGTATTTGTGCATGTTTCAAACAGGAAGTCCTATCTATGACTAAAAGTCAGTCTGATGACGGAATCATTTCCGGACTCTTTTTTTGACATTTTTCTCCCAAAATAACTCAATCTGAATAATCATAAGAATGGATGACAAATGCGACTATGCATGTTACCTATAGGACACAGAGGTATGATGATTGATTTATTGTGGAAGGAAGAGAAGCGACACCCAAAATGATTTTATGAGGTCTTCTCGTTTAATAGTATAGATTTGGATCATGGATGGAGAGTTGTCTCATCGGCACCCTCACCACATCTTCCTTTACGCAAAAGTTTTATAAATATGTCTCTGATTATGGTAAAATAACTAATCTTAAAGAGGATATAAGATATGCATTGGTTTCTATAAAATAACTTATTAGTTAAGAATGATTACTTCAAAGGGATCCATCTCTTTCTGCAATTGAATCGACTGGTTCTGCAGTTTTCCCTTTTTAAACCTCCATCCGATAATTAGAAACCAGATACCAGTCACAATTCAATTAACACAATGTCGGCGGAAACGCGAATCTAATACGTGTGCATAGATTAACTTTTATTTGCAAATTAATGCACAATAGAAGTTCCACCGTGTTTGCAGTAAATTAACTGTACATAGTGAATTCTACTTTGAATTTAATTTCTGTTATGAGGGACTGGTCATTTGTAACTTGAAGGGGGTCTATCTGTATCTGTATCTGTATTAAGAAATCCCCGGCTCCTTCAAAGACTTCGTAATGAATTAGTTTTTCAAGAAGTCTATATACACTTGGTTTTGGAATATAAACAATAAAAATAAATGTATGCTGACCTGTACGCTTGCTTGACGTGAAGGTCTTTAAGAGTTCATTATTGGAGCATGCAAAGTATAAAAACATAACATATGTATAAATTTGTTTTCGTTATGAATTAAACACCCTTAAAAAAATAAACCACCAATTATCTATCGAAGGTATTGTAGTATGATTTTGAATAACCTCATTGAAACAGCAATCGCACAACAACAAACTAACTAGAGGCTCTAAAGAGCCTGTGTCGCTCACCCTGGTCTATGAACATGATGACTATGTGCATATTAAACAAGACACAGATGGATTAATGACAAAATTGTGTTTTGGTGATGGTAATCAGTGTTTGTAGACCTTACTTTACTGAACATTCTTCCTGCTTAGAATTATCTCATTCATGAACTTGGCCCAGTAGTTACAATGGAAAAGATTTGTAAAAATTTACAAAAATTTGCAAAATTGTTAAAAATTTACTATAAAGGGCAATAACTCATTAAGGGGTCAATTGACCATTTTGCTCATGTTGAAATACTTGTAGGTCTTGCTTTGCTAAAAATTATTGGCAATTTGCTGTTTACAGTTTCAGAGGAGAAGATTTTTGTAAAAGTTAATAACGAAGACGACGGACGACAAGTGATGAGAAAAGCTCACTTGTCCTTTTGGACCAGGTGAGCTAAAAAGAAAGAAAAGACTTCATGCGTGTACAACAAATGTCATTTAACTTTATTCTACTATATATACAACATACAACATGGAACACGTAACATGCAACTGCAACACGCAACCGCCACAGACATGCAAAATAGCAGTTCACAATAGCGAGTGACTCGGAGATAAAATGATCTGTGCATCTATTACTATGTTCTATGTTGGTAAGAGTTGAGCATTTAGTACAGTTTAATTTCTAAAGCTACAAAGAAAGCTTTCCAGTTCATGCAGGTGTGATACATGATGATATGCATTACACATTACCTTGCATGGTGTTGGTGTTAAAATGCTGGACTACGATGTTGCTGAAGTGACGATAGAATGTAGCACTAAATTCTAAAATCATGTTTGTAATTGTAAATTTACACCTGAAGATGGTTGCATCTGATATTTTTCAACATCTTTTTTGTTCATTCAGTAAGTAGTTTTTGGCTGACACGTTGACGACTTTTGATAGCGTAAATACTTGTGTCGGTATTCTCCCTCTTGTTGGCCGTAAGATTGCAATGATGAAGTGTTTTTCAGAAGTGTTGTCGTCATCATGTGAACAATGGAATTAGGTAAGAATTGGTATATCGTGGGAACATCTTCGCTGTCAACTAGAAAAGAATTAAGTTCAGTCAGTTAAAGAGAGGATGTTGGTTGTATTAGTTTAGCTTGGGAACATCCACACTTACCACGTAAAAGTAATATAGCTGAGCGGAATGTTTGGTAAGAATCTTGATAAGGAAGCTACTAGGTCTGTTGTGTCTATGAAGGGATAGTAATTTCTTTCCGGGAATTATGCCAACTAGTGTACAAGATGATATAGATTATCCCTTATATAAATATTATATTATAATTATGATCAGTAATCTCTAAGATTAAAGCCAAAATTGGTATAGCATGGGAATATCCACACTTACCCATTAATAAGACGTAATAATCTAATAGTTATATTTAATATATTGATGAGTTTCCTATTCCAACAACCATCAATTTAAACTACAACATCAATGTACATATCCTGGAATCAGTCGAATCAAAGCCATTTCTACGAGCTGAACATTCTGAACTTACAATGTCATACCGATCGTGCAAGCCAGTCAAGGTCGTTAAAAACTTCCATTTGTTGAAATTTGTCACCATTCAAAGGAAACAGAACACTTTAGGCTTCATACGATAAAAGGTTGGATTCTGTCAACTTGCATCTGGTGCAAGAAAATTGTTACCGTTAATTTTATTACTACCACTGGGTCGATGCCTCTGCTGGTGGACTATTAGTCCCCGAGGGTATCACCAGCCCAGTAGCCAGTACTTCGGTTCTGCCATGAAAATACGATTTTTTTTGTGTTATTAAAATTTACTGTTACAAAATATTATCTCCCTCATGCAAAGCTCTAATTTCTTTCACGGATTTGGCTATACTTTTTGGACCTTTTGGATTATCGCTCTTCCTCTTTTATATAAGCTTTGGATTTCAAATATTTTGGCCACGATCATCACTGAAGAGACATGCATTGTCGAAATGCGCATCTGGTGCAACAAATTTGGTACCGTTAATTTTATTGCAACCACACCAAACACCCTATAACAATGATTGAAAGTGTTTTTCTTAAGATAAGTTACTAACATCTTTAAATGGTGATAGGAACAATGCGCTATAGGTCACAAACAACTTCGATTTGAAGCTTCGTTTTTTAATACTTAAAATAAATCATTTGTAGCATGAATTTGTGTTGTAAAGAATATAAAAAAAGTATTGTTGGGTGATATCAGAGACATCATTCATTATTATATGTGTCTCAGGTGATATGAAATGTTCCAGACTTTTCATTCGTCAAAGTGGGTATTTAATAAAAACTAATAGAAATTCAGTATATTAAGTTTTAAAATCTTTCATTTTCAAAAGTAGCAAATGGGAGGGTGCAGCACATAGGCACTTGTCTCAGAAAAAAATTCCTATATACTATATTAAGGTATCCTATACACCTGATATATATATTAAGGTATATAGGGGGCAGGGGTAAATCTGAGGCAAGTGCATGTGGTGCAGCATCATTTAAAGTGACGTCATTTACCTATACAAATATATAAATACATTAGATAATGACGAAATACAATACAAAAATGCATGTATTACAACCAGTTAATATTAATATATAATATAAAATGGATAATGGAAATGGGGAATGTGTCAAAGATATAGCAACCCGACCCAAAAAAAGCAAACAGACGAAGCCAAATAGACAAACTCATCATAGATACAAGGATTCAGTTTTGTTTTTACGTCTACAAAAGACTCATCAGTGACGCTCGAATCCAAAAAAGTTAAAAAGGCCAAAATAAAATACGAAATTAAAGAGTATTGTTTTTCACAACGAGAATCCTGCAACCGGAGAAGAACTTCAGCTGGCCGGCCCCTAAACAAAAAGATGTCCTTATAAGCAAAATGAACGCCGCACTAAACTCCAAAACATATAAATGAACTGAAATTAAAAACATACTAACAGAATAATAAAGGCCAGAGGCTCCTGACTTGAGACAGGCGCAAAAATGCAGCGGGGTTGTAAACATGTTTTGTGAGATCTGAACACTATTCTTATACCTGTAGGTAATGTAAGTAAATTAAACACACATAGCAATTCGCACAGTAAAAAACTCAGTTGAAAATAAGTCTGAGTGCGATGTCAGATAAGTAACAAAAGAAATTAAGCAAAATGATAATGGTACATACATTAACAAAGGACTACTCATAATTACTGACATGCCAGCTTCAGTTTTAAATTAAAGTAATTGAACGATTATGTCTTCATCATATGAAAATCAATCAAAATTCCTCCTGTTAGGGGTTTATTATCACATCATCATAAAATATATGAGAAGAACATAACTTGTATCATGCGAACAACTGTTTTAGGTTAAATGTATTTACTTCTGATACAATGACCCTATGAGTGAACCAATATTGATACCAAAATATGGTGCCCCACCCCAGTGCGTTGGATACCACAGGTTACACTTGTAAGTTGTTAAATACACGTGAACATCTGACAAGTCGAGATACATATGTACCATCAGATGGTGACAAGATAACGTCAATCAAAAAGTGGAATAAAAATAGATAATGAAAAGATCATTAGAATATAATATTGTTATAAAATTGACTGTATTGAAGTATGAGTCAGTAGGAATTCATGTCCGAGCGAGAACTGCTCTAGTTCATTACTTTAGGAATGTTATCAAAAAGTAGTATTTCAATATTCAGCCCCATTCTACATATGTATACTAATTGGTCAGCCATCAGTCCTACCCTGATATACACTATCTTTTTCGGGTAATTAATACTGATAGCGTTTGACATTTTCAGCTAACAAATTTATCACTTTTACTTAACTTAATTATTGTATGCTGGTTCATATTCTGGACGCCAATCTTTGCTCCTTTATTATGTAATTCACTAACAAAATAATTATGAAGCTACGAAACGGAAAAATACTAAATACTAAACTTGTTCAAAGGGTATCTACACGTCTCAATCTTCAAAATCGGTTATCTAAAAATACTACCATCGCTAACATTTTTAACAATAAAAATCGTGGTTACCCTTCTATCGATAAGTGTCATGCCAAAAAATGACTTACATGTCCCCGTCTTTCCACCAACAATACGGTAAGGTCCACGTTTAATGGTCGCACATTTTCTTTAAATTTTGAAACTGATATTACTTGAAAAACAAACAGTATTATTTATTTACTCACATGAAACAAACCGGGATGTGGTATTCAGTACGTAGGAGAAACTGGAAGATATTTATCAAAACGCACTCAAGAACATCTGTATCGTTTTAAAAGACCTAATAAATTCAAAAGTATCATTTACCAACACCTTAAGAAGCACAACCATCCTTTTAAATATTTAGCAGTTCAACCTTTAGAAGTAGTAAATAAGCAGCCTGGTGAATCGCATTCAAAGTTTGTACGATCACGGAAAATAATTGAATTAAATTGGATTAAAAAATTACAGACAGTTTACCCTCTCGGTCTAAATGATAATATCATGGGAATTGGTAATATATCTAGAACCAATTCCGTTAACATTTTGGATATTGTTTCTAAAACTGTTCGTAAAAACCGTTCTCACGGTTGTAGAACAAATCGCAATAAAAGAAAATTTCGGGCCAATCATACCAATATTTCGGACCTAATTTCTATTTCTAAAAACAACGGCAGACATTATCTGTTAACAAAACTCTGTTCGTTACCGGTTAATAAGTTAAATAAAATTTTGGAGGATTGTAACACAATTTCATATAGCAGTCCTAAGTATGAAATTGTTCAAATTATTATGGCATATTGTTATTCTAAATTATTTCCCAAAATTGATCGCCCTGAAGATCATAAAAAACATTTTATCAAAATTAAGTATGTCAATAAAGGCTTTGATTTTGTAAATATTGCCGGTATATTTAACGACCATTCTGTTAAAGAACAAATTCCTGGATATTTTGACAATACTGAACTTCCTGTTATTTGTTATATTTACAAGAAATCTACCAGGAAATTTGTGTTTAATTATAGTCAATTGTGTAAAGATGTTAATATCAGTGAAAATACACCTACTTCATGTAATTGCAGTAATTCCGAATATATTTATGGACCCATTTCCCATGTTATAACAGGAGATCTTAACATCGTTCAAGACCGAGAGTTAAAATCATTTCTCAGTAAAGGACCTAAATATCGTCCCCCGTCAATTATTAATTGGAATGAGTGTCGTAATATCATCCACGACTCACTCCATACTTACTGTATGAAATGGATAAAACGGGAAAAAGCTGACAAAAAATCTTTGGACTCTTTTTTTAATTCAGTAATGAAGATAGTTGATATACGTATTCAACATTTTAAAGAACATTTTACTATTAACAATAACCACAATAAACCTATTTCTCGTATCAAACATAAACTAAAAGAACTAGCCAAGGAATTTGTTTTTGTCCCGGCCGATAAAGCTGCTAATAATATTATTATTGTTTGACGTAAATTTTACATTGAGGTTCTGAAAAAGGAAATCACCAATTCACCAACATTCCAACTGACTCCATTTTCAGAAAACGAAATCTGTAACAAACATAAACTTTTAGCCACCGCTTTACAAGCAGAGCCAAATACAATGAAAGTCCCAACTATGTATTGGCTTCCGAAGCTACACAAAACCCCTTACAAATATAGATTTATTTCGTCTTCAAGCCATTGTTCAACTACTAAATTGTCTATTATTCTTACCAGCACACTTGGTACAATTAAAAACCTTATAATAAATTGTTCAAATAAGGCCTTCGCAAATAGTGGAATAAATTACTTTTGGAGTGTCAAGAACTCGTTGGAAGTACTTGATAAATTGCATGCTTATATTGGTGATTTTGAATCTGTTCAAAGTTTTGATTTTTCTACCCTGTATACCACATTGCCTCACATTCTCATTAAGAAAAAATTCACACACCTAATTAAATGGGCATTCAAAAAATCAGAATGTGAATATATATGTTCAAACTCTTTTAGGTCATTTTTTAGTAGCAATAAACAAAAAAACTATGTTAATTGGACATGCTTTGATACTATATATGCCCTGGAATTTTTACTAGATAACATTTTTGTTCGCTTTGGGGATTCCGTATATCGTCAGATTATCGGAATTCCAATGGGGACTAACTGTGCACCACTTATTGCGGACCTCTTTTTGTATTGTTACGAGTTACAATTTATGACAAAAATAAGCAAAGACCCATCAAAACAACATCTGATAATCAAATTTAATAATACTTTTAGATATTTGGATGATATTTTGGCTATCAATAATGACGACTTCAGTATGTATATTAATGAAATTTATCCTGGTGAACTTACTTTAAATAAAGCTAATACTAACAATGACCACTGCCCTTTCCTCGATCTTGATATCTTTATCACTAACGGAAAGCTGAATACTAAAATTTATGATAAAAGGGATGATTTTTCATTTCCTATCGTTAATTATCCGTTTTTAGATGGTGACGTTCCATTGTCACCATCTTACGGTGTTTATATATCTCAACTTGTACGATTCGCTCGTGTATGTAACAATGTTTTAGATTTTAACGAGAGAAATTTATGTATTACTGAAAAATTATTACACCAGGGTTTTCGATATCACAAACTAGTCAAAACATTTACTAAATTTTATCATCGGTATAAAGACATCATTCGTAAATATAGCTCAACATGCAGACTTTTTATACGTTCAGGTATTTCGCATCCAATTTTTTATGGAAATATTCTTTATAAAGCACAAAGGTGTCAGTATTCACCTCATAAACTTACAAAACCTTTGAATAGACTTATTAAGAAGGGATATAATTACGATACTGTTGTCAAGTCATTAAAGATTGCATATTTTGGCGTTAATATTGAGTCACTGATAAGGTCTTTGCGTCGGAACTAAACACATTTATTCTAAAAACAGTTGTTGGCATGGCACGGGTTATGTTCTTCTCATATATGTTATGATGGTATGATACTAAACCCCTTACGGGAAGGATTGTGCCTGATGTTCATATGATGAAATCATAATCTTTCAGTCAGTTTAATTGAAGTCTGGAGCTGGCATGTCAGTTAACTGCTAGTAGTCTGTTGTTATTTATGTATTATTGTCATTTTGTTTATTTTCTTTGGTTACATCTTCTGACATCAGACTCGGACTTCTCTTGAACTGAATTTTAATGTGCGTATTGTTATGCTTTTACTTTTCTACACTGGTTAGAGGTATAGGGGGAGGGTTGAGATCTCACAAACATGTTTAACCCCGCCGCATTTTTGCGCCTGTCCCAAGTCAGGAGCCTCTGGCTTTTGTTAGTCTTGTATTTATTTAAATTTTAGTTTCTTGTGTACAATTTGGAAATTAGTATGGCGTTCATTATCACTGAACTAGTATATATTTGTTTAGGGGCCAGCTGAAGGACGCCTCCGGGTGCGGGAATTTCTCGCTACATTGAAGACCTGTTGATGACCTTCTGCTATTGTGTTTTTTTTTGTTTTATTTTGGTCGGGTTGATGTCTCTTTGACACATTCCCCATTTCCATTCTCAATTTTATCTGAATGTAATTCTGATATAAAATTGTAGACTAAAAGTTTTCTTTATTTTTGTTGAAATGTAAGATGACCTTCATCAGCCAACAAAAACTCAATTGATATAGGATATTTTTATAATTTGAAAGAAAAAAAATGACATATTGCTTAAAAAATTGAAAACAACACGTTTAATACTTTTTTGAGTCCGAAGCGCTTTTTTGGATTTACCTTCATCAGAAACACTCATAGCCAAACATTTGAAATCCGAAGATGTATAAGTACCGAAACCGTTAAAGAGTTATATTTCAAAAAGATCTTAAATAAATAGCCAAATTCATCTAAAGCCAACTTTGCCTGAGTGTGTTGAAACCTTAGTTTTTTAATAATTTATAAATTTATAGACGGGCAATTTTAGTAACGTTTGTTAAATCATGTCAGCACCAAAATACTGACTACTGAGCTGATGATCCCCTCTGGGACTGATAGTCCACCAGCAGAGTTATCGACCCAGTGATGTAAAAACAAATTGAAAATAACACATTGCTTAAGTGTGAACAAGGCACTAGAAAAAATAATGAAAACAATTCTCAGCAGAATGGCTATAGCTGCATGTAGAATTGGGTTTAATATTAACATGATGTTGATCTGCATTTGAAGAACTGTACATATTTCTTAAATGTGTCTCTGTAATGTTAAGTGTTCTATCACCGTTAAAGTAGAAAGGTTGCCGATCTACCGGTATTTAAAGTACTCATTTAAAGTTCGGGAAGTATTATATAGCAAAATCAAACGCTCAAACACATTAAACGAATGGAATAAACAATTGTCTTATTCCTAACTTGGTACACGCACTTAATTATGTAGAAAATGGTGAATTCAACCTGGTTTTGTACATATTGAAGCTATCTTAACTGCTAACTTGCATGACAACCGCATAAAATTCCATTATATTGACTAAATTTGTGAGAGGTCAAAACTATATAAAAAAAAATACCGACCACTAAGGGAGACAAAAAACATAAAGATTTTTATAAAATGGCAATATCAAAAGCTCAAACCCATCAAAGGAATGTAAAAAAAACTTGTACATATTTGCTGCATGATGGATAAAACCTGGTTTTATAACTAGATAAACCTCTCACTTGTATGGCAGTCTTATTTTGGCCACGAGCATCACTGAAGAGACATGTATTGTCGAAATGCGCATCTGGTGCAACAGAATTGGTACCGTTGATTTTATTATATAATTCAATAATATTGACAACAATATGTGAGCAAATCAAACAGACATGTCAACAAAGGAAAAAATACATAAAGACTCTATATAGACAAAGAACATAAGAGAAATGAAATACAAGAATCAAATGACCGTAGCACTATAATACAATAGCAGGATGTACAAATACAGAGCCAGGACAAAAGGATATAACAACAAATAGAATAAACAGTAAAGGTTAGGCAATATACAAAGATTGAAAAAGAACACTTCAGTTTTAACATGTAAATAAGATGATGATAATCCATATAAAACACATAATAATTACCTGCACTTTTACATTATACAATAATATCTTCATTTGATAATTACCATATTAGTATATTTGAAATATTTTAGAATATTTGAAATAAGTTCATATTAATACTGTGAATATCAATTTAATAATGTAGTCTTTTATTTTCCACATGAGAATGAAGAAGTTTAGACAGTGAAGGACAAGGTACAAAAAGGCCCATTTTTTAGCCCCCCTCCACCTATATTCTCATTTTCTAAAATTTGTTTTGAAAAACTACTTTTCACGTTAACCATTAATTTCAGAAAATGGTTGAGGTGAGGGGGGGGGGGGTATGTTGGTGGTAAAGGGCATACAAAACGTCAAAAAAATGAAAAATAACAATTTTCGACCATTGTTTCGCAAAATTCAATAGCGTACATTTGCGTGACCCTTAAAAAAAAATTGGGAGATTCAGACAGCGAAAATAGTTCTTGTGACATTTGGAATACAAAAAATCCACAGTCACGTTGGCGAAGGCACTAAAATACTTATAAATTTTGGTAAAATAACCTGCAAAATGAATAATAATTATAGTATTTTAATAATAACAGAAAGTTAACCCCCCTCACCTCTCCTAGTTGCTACAATTAGTAGTTTTGAAGTACATCCAAATAAATTTTAAACCTCAGGGAGTATTTTAACATAATAAGTACCTTTCAAAATCAGAATTTGAAAAATGAGAAAATAGGGGGGGGGGGGGCAATAACAGGCCTTATCGTTCCTTGTCCTTTTATCTTAAACTTGAATGTTCAGCATATTTCCAGATTCTATTCTCCACTGGAAGCCATATATCTGCCTCGTTCTATTATCATTGTTTAGTTCGTAGTCTAGTAGTCCCCTTTGGTTTAATTTGTGGGATGGGGGTCATTTAGATATTGTTGTTAATGCGTTGGTGACACATTTCCGTTTATCCCGATAAGTGATTGTCCCTAAACAATTTGTAACTTCAAAATTTAATATCCCCTCCCTTGTTTTCAAATATTTAAGGATTAGGAGTTTCAATTACATTATAACTTTTTTTATTATAGCGTCACTGATGAGTCTTGCAGACGAAGCGCACGTATTGCGAAAATGCAAAAATTACAATCCTGATATCTATGATGAATTTATTTATATTGAATTCATTCTCCCTTTATCTCGTCGTTTGATAGTAGGGTCACATTTAATCATGGAACAAATATTCTAATAAGGTAGTAGATGATATATATATATATAAACTTAAGTCAACATTTTATTAAACATTGAGATTTTAATGGTTATGGAATATTAACTTTCAATTTGGGCAATCACAAGAATGCCATTTCTACATACAGAGTTCTGTAAACATGCTAAAATGTCCTGTTTAAGGGTTCTTTATATTAATGTTTTAGGGAAAGGTCATTGTTTAGTTATAGTCCTACAGGAGATTGATTTTTTTGGGCATATTGTTAGTATTGAAATAAAAAACGGCAGTAGTCATAATAAATAGGTGTATTACTAGTAACTTTATTTCCACATTTAATTATTTTTTTCTTTTGATTATTTATGTTACGTTTACTAGGTTGTAAAACTTTTAAAATTTTTAATACTAATACAAAGACGGGTTTATACTCACATTACATTACTGTCAATAATTAAAACAATTTTCTATTTTACAGTTTTTGCAAAGTTTTGTTGTTGCATTTTACAATTCGTGATAAATCAAAGTTTATTTAAATTTTTATTGACATTGTATCGATGGCTATGACCTAAAGGCTAAAATGCATATTAAAGTGAAGATTTATTAATTGAGCATAAGCACGTCTTGTATGTTCGAGAGAAAAAAGTTCGTTGTTGTTGAAATAGTGCATCCATACAATATTTTGATATTTCTAAATTATGTAGTATGATATGCAGGTAATTTGAAAAACTCTCGCTTGTATGACAGTCGCATTAAATAGCGTTATATTGACAACAATGTTTAAACAAAACAAACAAAACAAACAGAAATAATCGGTAAAAAACTAGATATGTGATGTCTGACTGATAAGAATAAAGTATGCACGCCTAGTAAAAATTTTATTTTTTACAAAACATCCTCAGAAATGCATTTCATATTCACACTGCCAACTTATTTAAGGATCACATTTTCTTTTTGTGAAACCTCTGATTCAATTTCGGATACTCATCAATTCATATACATGATACAGGTGTTTAAAGAATTGAAAATTACAAACATTTTATACCTTTTTAAAATTGAAAAATGACACAAACTTTCCACTCTTCTTGTGTCATACTAAGAAGAGTTTCAATGCAAATAACTAAGGAAGAGTATGCCGTATATCTCGGAGACAGGTAAATGCTAAGATTAATTCATATTCTAGTCTTTTCTAATAATCTGTATTTACCATGTGTTTACCTATACTATCAGTTAAATGCACTGTGCACAACTATAACAATATTTTGCATTGCCTCAAAAAATTAACAGTAAAGATTTCTGATAAAGTCTCAGTTTTTACATGATGTGGTTGTAAGTTACTTTTAGATTGTCAAGGTCAAAAATACTTGTGTACAGTAAATTGACAAACTGAAAAAAATACCTCAACAATTTGTTGAAAATATTAAAAAGTAACTAAAACGGTGTAGCTTATTCTACATGTTCTATTTATAACTGCAGTTTCTGAAAAAAAAATGTATTAGAAAATCTAATGGATCAATTAACATCTGTCTTCATATAATGGCTTATATCATTTGTATGTCTGCATGGCAACTATGTTGTTGTCTTTGCACATGTTGCATTGTCACATTTTATATTATTTGTGAATGTCAATAATTTAAAATATATATTGACCTATATCAATCTGCAATGTTACGCATGTCAACCGTTATAATCATCGTTTTTAGTTTTTTTAATCATTGTACTTCCTATATCATGGTATTTATTACTCAATTTCCGAATTCATTGACATAACTGATAGGGGGAAGATTGTCGTTAAACGAGACAGCATTGTTATATTATTTAATAACAATACGCATGCGCAAATACATGATTTTCCAGACAAAAGTTGTCGACAGTAGACGGAATGCACATCTCATGTCTGAGTCTCAGGTAATGAACAAACTTTGCAATGCATTTATTTCTCTCCTTTCTGAGGTCAATTGACAGTGTAATATTATATTATTAAAGAAATAACTTATAATTGATGGATTAAATTGGCGTGTCATTAATCATAAATCTATGTCACTTTGGTTTTCAAAAAATAGAAACATGAAATAGGTCAGATGCGCAGTTTATTTCAGGAAGCTTTCATGTTATTATTTTTTTCAATTTATCTGCCCGCGTATCGTAAACTTTAATATTTTTACATTTGTGATGCATCTTAAGTTAAACATGTTGAATATAAAAACAGATTGAATCGAAGTATTGCTTTACATTTTTATACAACTCAAATGACAAAACTTCATTTACAGATTGAATACAATCCTAACAAAACCTTATTATTAAAAACCATGTACAGATATTCAGTGTAATAGTTTATAGTTGATAGCGGATGAATTTGTAAATATTAACAATGTAACTTCACATCCCAATCCGTAAATTTGAAACTTTATATTACAATCTCATTCATGAAAACATAAAATCAGCTGTGTGTACATCAATAAAGATCTGCACATGTACTTATTTTTAGAATTTTTACAATCATTGTTTGTTTCGTTGTCCTACTAACATTTACAAGCACATGTAAATCCGTGATGCAAAGGTAGAGTGCTTTATTTATACATATATTTAACTTATTTTACTATTTTATTTTATGAATATATACATCTGCACATGTGAAATTTATTTTTTACGCCTATATATATAAATATATATATATATGGCGCCGGGGAGGAAGTTACGAATCAAATCTACTCTAACATCGTTAGGTTATTTTTAATGGGAATGTGTAAATAGCAAAACCAGAAACCAAGAAACCAGAAATCAGAAACCAGAAACCAGAAACAAGAAACAAAAAATATAAAAAATATGTAATGTTGAATATTATTTTTTTAATAACTAAATATAATTGACATAATATAATTACACATTTATATTAAACTGATAAGGACTGTTCTTTATGCATCTGCTGTAGCTGAAAACCTTATCAGATGAAACAAAACTTATATACAAAAAAGTGTCAGTTCAGTGTTGGACTGCATACTTAACTTGTTACATTGAAAGGATGACATTGATTATAGATGTTTTAATATTGTTTTATATTCTGGCTGTAAACATATCTTTCAAGTGGCATTTTGAGTACAAATTGTGTCATATTATTTAATCATTTAGATAAATAGTGATCAGAATACCACAAGTGAAATTGGAAAAAAAAAATCAGTTACACTGTTCATAGTTTCTATGTAAAAATGAGTAAAAAAGAATAAACAGCTGCGCCATGAGCGCATGATACGCCCGTCACATTTTCTAAAAATAAGGTTCAATAACTTCTAAATGTCATATCAGAAATTTATGAATAATTAAAGGGAGGTTATCTTAATAGATATTAACCAGGCACCAAAGTTTAATGAAAACTGCTCAAAGCAATAAAGGTATTGTCTGAAAACTAGAAAATCACCCCTTTTTATGAATAAAATCCCATAACTAGGAAATATAAAATTTAAAATCTATAAAAATTGAAAGGGAGCTTACGTCAATAGATATAAACAATTCACCAAAGTTTCATGAGAACTGCTGATAGCATTTTTGAGTTATTGTCCGAAAACTGGAAAATGATTATGAGATTTACTTATTTAATATAATATTTCCTTTTTTATGTGTGTATTAGATCTCTTTGTCAGCTATAACTCTTTCTCAATATTTATGTACATATGCATTTATATTGTTCATTTTATGCTCTTTGTGAGTTTTCTTGAATAAAATAATTTGAATTTATTAAAACGATGAAAAAAGGAAAGAAAGGAAATCATAAATCAAATTCAGAGGTGATATTTCTTAAATTTTATAATTGTTTTACATCAGCAACCCTTTACTATAAAGTAAACACAGGATTAAAACATCTGTAAACAATGTCAACCTTTCAACACAATTAAAAATCCAACACTGAACTGACACTTTTTTGTATATAATTAAGTTTTATTACAATTGATAAGGTTTTCAGCTACAGCAGGTGCATAAAGATCAGAGTCCTTATCAGTTATACATGTGTATTTATATCAGGTCAATTATAATTAGTTATTAAAAACATATTCAATATTAGATAATTTTTAATTTCTTGTTTCTTGTTTCTTGTTTCTTGTTTCTGATTTCTGGTTTCTTAGTTTCTGGTTTTACTATTTACACATTCCCATTTTTAATGCACTTAATACATATTCTAACGCCTGGATATCTTAATCATAAGAAATCCGATGGACACGGTATAATTTGCAGTTGTCACAATACAAATTCAATATGCAGAGATATACATATATTAATTTACAGTGATTGTGGATTGTATGCTTCTAAAAATATATTAGCATCCTGTAATTATACTGAAGAGATAAGTAGATGATCATTTCTGTACACTTAAAAGAATACTTCGTGTATTGTATCAGAGATCCTTGTTTAATTCCGTCGACAAGGTAACACTTCCCGAAACGGAAGCTTTTTTTTAAAGCTAGAGTTAGAGGAGGGGATAAGGTCTCTGCGCAATGCTAGGCGGTGTTGTCGTAGAAGTTGGAAATAAAAAGTACAGGTTCCCGCTCACGGCTTCGTAACTTCCTCCCTCAGCTCCCCGGCATATATAATGGTTAATAGGACACTTTCTGCCTTTTACATTTGAACCATTGCCTTATCCAAATTTCGTTCAGATTTAATATACATTAAGTTACCATATTTTTTTGGTGGTTTCCTTGTTTTTTTAACGGAATAGTACACTGAACTTTTTAAACTTACCTTGTATTATCATAAGTGTCACTAGAACATGTAGAAACAACACTTAAACCAGATGGTGCTTCTTCGTCTGCTCGATTATTCAGAAACGAATGGAATCGGAATATCTTGAATCTAGAATCCTTGTATATCTAGCTGTTTGGTGTAAGCTAAGAATCCGTGTTGAAGGCTGTATTTTGACCTCTAATGGTTTTCTTTTACAAATTGTGACTTGGATTGAGAGATGTCTCATTGACATTCATACCACATCTTCTTACATCTATGATCCTATTTATGTCTCAGAAGATTCTGATAATGTCGTTCATCAGTTCTCTCATCGTTATAATTAATGACAAACGAAACTGGTCCCGTTCATTTTTAATCTATTTAACCTCACGGTTGTGATTCAAAATGTACTTATTGAAATTTCTCACTTTAACTCTCTTATCATGAGATCGTTTCTTGCATGTGTTGAACACGACTCCAATATTTAAATATGTTAAGTCGAACAAGGATCTTAATTCCCTTCATTTGAAAAAAAATCCTTGACTTTTTGGCTATTAAACTATAATTCATCATCACTAATGATGCTTTCTGATAAATAATCAATTTAGATTTTAATTGTTTGATTCACTCAGGAAAACCAACGGTCTAATCTACATATCAGCGAGAAACGAGAAACACTTATGAGCAACATCATGAAACAACAATTACTGAATGTTAATTTTTTTACCTTCAAGTAACGAGTATCGCACCGCAGCTTGGGTGATGCCTTGCAACATATTTAAATTGATCTTTGCAATATTACCGAAGCTGACAAAACTCCAAAACAAATGATTTCACTGATACAACCTTTCTTGTGTGCTTATTGTTTCGTAATGGAGGTGACTCATCGTTGAATAAAGTTTGTTGATTGACCTGACTCAGAAGTAGCTTGGAAATTGTTTGGCCTCCAATTAATATAGCATAGAGGTCATCGGAATTAGGGATTAAACAATTTGTATTCTCTTTGAGTGTACCCAGCACAGAACTTACTTTGAAAATTTAGGTGTAGCTTCTTACATACACAAATCATTGATTTGATCCATTTTTATAGAACCTAGTAGTCCTTCTTAAAATACTAACGTAAGAAGTCTCCTTTTTCGTTTCCTGATTGTGTGACAATTGCTCATATTGAATATTGAATATTGATTTCCAGTTGAGTTTTTTGTTTGTTTTAACATAATAAAAATCGATTGTATTATTGTCTTATACTATTGATTATATATTACACTATAGTGACATTATCTGTGCTGCCTTTTTATGTAAACAAAACATTATTTGTTAATATTGTTCATTTGACTTCTATATATTTGCAGAATTTTTATGAATTAATATTTTTTTCCTTTGATGTATATTATTATATGGTATATACGAACTCTGACTATTAATTTCATAATTTTTGGTCAATATTTAAAAAAGTTTCCCATTAGGTCTCTACGTTAATTTTATTTTTTGAAGTGTTGATTACCTGATGGAGTAAGTATAAGTAGTGTAATGGCCTTCTAAACAACACAAAAACAACATACATGTGCTTTTGATGTTTGTTTATTTGTACCATGTGGCTTTGCATATTTAAATATTAAGATGACATCTACTGACCATCAACTAAACTTAGATTTCATGTCATGTGATTGAAATAATTGTTCTATCCATGATAAGAAACTGCAATTTCCATTTTCTTTAAAAAAAACCATTAGATATAGTATAAACTAGTAAAATAGTACGTTATAGGGAAAGGATATGAAAATGAATATTGTTTTTTATGTTTACCTTTATATGTTATGTTAGTGGATATTTAGTAATGACAGGATTTACCAACTATAAAAACATTTTTTTTTTATTTTCCTAAATTATTTGCTTCCAAGATGTGCATTTTGCACATTGATAAATGACTGAATGTTTATTAACTGAAATCTGGTTTTTTTAACTATTCATAGCCTCTTTTTATTGTTATACAACTCACCATGCTAAAAGCTTAAAACGATTGTGTATAGTAAGTTAACTTATAAAATGATATAAAATCAATAATCAAAACCACAGAGTGATGATCATTTTCATTGGTGTCCTTTATTATTCAAATTGGTATAGTCACATGATACAAATAAACAAACATTAAAAGCACATGTATGTTGTTTTTGGTTTTTTTAGAAGGCCGAGAGTTCGTATATACCATATATTAACATACATCAAGGAAAAAAATATTAATTCATAAAAATTAATTTTTAAGAATTTTTTTCTGCAAATATTTAGAAGTCAAATGGACAATACCGTGAACTAGTGTCTTTGTCAAATGGGCAATAATCCTGTTTGTTTAGTAGGTTTTTTATAATTTGTATGATATTCAATGAATCATTTATAAATATAATATGAACAAGTTCAATATCGTTTATCCACATTGAAGCACAAACATAGATTTTTTGGTTGTCTGACGAACAATTTACCTTTTTTTAGATTATTTCAATGAGGTCAATAATTCAGTTTTGCAGATAGCAAGTAAGATAAAAATATTGTTTTTTGTTGATTAGAAATTAAAAGCAAGGTTCTTTAAAATGTTGGAACGCAGATCATGAAGCTCTTGAGGCAGTAGGAACAATCCTAGTTTGTGAAGTATTATTTATTAAGAAAAAAATTTATATTTTGAAATATGCTTTCCATAAAATAAAAAATCATACAAGCTTTGAGTACCAGTACTGAATATGTTAAAACCAATTATGATTGACAGTAAGTACCCAGTATTTTCTTCTCTCTGTCATTTTGGATTTCGTAATATGCCGATCAAATCACAAGTTATTTTTTACTTTTATTTAGAATCTACAGTACTGTAGTAATGATATTGTGATGAAACTATATCAACATAAAAATCTATACAAAAACTGGATATTGAGAAAACGATGTAAAGGTTTAATTTTTTTTTTCCACTATGTATGTGCTCAGTGCATGGAAGAAGCGATTCGATAAAAACTTTCTTATATCAACGAGCGATATTGTTTTATATCAACGAGTTGCATTGTGGGAAATTTCAGACGAATGTTAGCATTTGTACGAAAAAAAGCAGATATCTCGGCATAAAGTAATGACTCTTTTCTTAAAACAGGGTGATATTTAACACAACATACATCTGGTGTATGATTTCCATGAATTATTTCATGTTATAACAAGCAAGGTGTATCTAAATGAGAAAATTGAATTGTTGAAGAAATGAAAAATACATTATCATTTGTAGATGTCATAAATATCATGTAGCAAATTCAGTGGAATGCAATTTTTTGCTAAGCCAAAATCACTGATAAGTCCAAGATACTGGTATATTTTATAATATCAATGCGATATTTGTCAAATATCGTAGCGATGATTTTTTAATATCGTAGCGATGATTTTTTAATATCAAAAATTTATGAATGCGATACTTTTCTAATATAAAAGAGGGACCAAAGATACCAAAAGACAGTCAAACTCGTAAATCTAAAACAAACTGACAACGCCATGGCTAAAAATGAAAAAGACAAACAGAAAAACAATAGTACACATGACACAACATAGAAAACTAAAGAATAAACAACACGAACCCCACCAAAAACTGGGGGTGATCTCAGGTGGTATAGTTTTCTAATACAAAATGAATACGATGACACGCCACAATGCATGTCACGAAACTGCAAACATAATTCACAAACTTAAATAATGACCGGTTTAATGTTTTAGGATCAATATCACTAAAATGTCGTAACTGTAACAAAATTAACGCTTACATGAACTTATTATTTCAAAAATGTGTCTTGATCCTATTGATAGTTGAAAGTGTTAATAATCTGTTCAGTCTATTGTTTTCAAGCACATGGTTTAATCGACTAACTAACTTGTTTAACTCCGGCACATTATTTATGTATGTCCGAAGTCAGGAGCCTGTAATTCGTTTGTTTATGTGTTACATATTTGTTTTTCGTTCATTTTTTTTTATATAAATAAGGCCGTTAGTTTTCTCGTTTGAATTGTTTTACATTGTCTTATCAGGGCCTTTTATAGCTGACTGCGGTATGGGCTTTGCTCATTGTTGAAGGCCGTACGGTGACCTATAGTTGTTAATTTCTGGGTTATTTTGGTCTCATTGTCTCATTGGCAATCATACCGCATCTTTTTTTATAATTCTATTTGAAGTGATGATGCAATGGCGGAATTTAAATGCGGTTGCAAATACGTCTACCGACCTATTTGATTATAATATACTGGTCACACTGCTATAGCATATCCACCTTGTTAATATCGAAATAGACAAAAAATATCATTACTTTAAAGAAACATTTATTCAAACAATCCAATCCAATAAAGCTCCAAATTACAATAAATAGTCAAATGTTAAAATCAATAATCCAAACAAATTAAAATGTACAAATGCTGATTTCCCGAACTTTGAAGATACCAACTGAGTAGCCTCAGACTATAAATTGGACAACTTCAGATACAACGAAAATAAAAAATCTTGTCAAACAGAAAATGTATTTATTATTAACATAGAAAAGGATATTGAGAAGGAAACCATTTCTTTTTGGATAGCAAAGACTTTTCCCGTTGGTAAATTGATATCTCTATGATCATAATCAGCTCGCCGCGTGGACGCTTTTTTACATCGAGATGACCGTGAGGGTATTCTGATGTATTGTTGCCACAGAGATTTGACTTTCGTTTTTGGCTAGTAACCGATCGTATAAATACGCGAATTTTTCACTTTTCTTAGTGCAAAATAACAATCCGTATCGCTTGTTATAAATTCATTTCTTCAATGAGTACTAAAACATGTTTATACCACAAATAAATAAGATGTAAATGTCTTTTGACGTTAGAAATGTGTATATATCTTTTGTATATTCATAAATTTAGATCGTTCAGTTGGAGGACTGGAAAGCCGTTATTTATAAGGAAAAATCTTAAAGATGTATAGATATACGAAGATGGTGCATGAGTTCGAATGAGACAACTTTCCATCAAAGTAATAATTTGTTTGAAGTAAACCATTATAGATAAAAGTAGGTCCTTAAACACGGAGCCTTGGCTCACAGCGAACACCACGCTATATAGGAACAAGAACATTGCTAGTGTTGAACCATTCAAACAGAAAAACCAACGGTCTAATTTGTAAAAAAAAAAAAGGAGATTCAAAAGTACAGGTCAGATTTTGTCGAATCAATCTGAATGAGGACATGATTCATCTTTGTCACAAGTTAGTTTCATTGTTATCCAATGAAAGTCTTCCATTCGTGCGTTGCGAGCATATCGGATATATATTATTTCGGTGCGTTCATTATGACATTTGCTAAATGTTATATTTGTGAACAATCATTTTGATACTTAGCTATTTGATTACGGCATTGTTTATTAAACCCTTATTTGATTAGTTTTGCATCCAAAATTAATTGATAATTTGTAAGATGTTACCAAAAACAATTTGAATTTAAGCTATGGTCTTAAAACCGCTAATTTACATACAATACTACTAAGAAGAAAAATCACAAAAATACTGAACTCCAAGGAAAATTCAAAACAGAAAGTCCCTTATTTTAAATGGTAAAAATCAAATGATAAAACACACCAAACGAATAGATAACAACTGTCATATTTCTGATTCAGTACTGGCATTTTCAAGTTTTGAAAATGGTGGATTGAACATGGTTTTATAGCGCTCAACCTCTCACGTGTATGACAGTCTCATCAAATTCTGTCATATTTACAACGATGCGTGATCAAAACAGACATAATAGGTAAAATTGTCAAAATATGGGTACAACAGTCTAATAATAATACTAATCATTACTCATATTGATATAACAAAAACACCGCTATGATATTTTAAAAGTATCGCATTGATATTCTAAAAGTATCGCATTGTTTATTTATGTATATAAGAAAAAACACAGAACTTCAAATTTTACACGGACATAAACTTTAACTGCTAACTAACTTCTGAATGTATATTTAGACTCAACTGTTGTTTATATTTGAACAATAAGTTTTAAAGTTGGTCTTTTCTGAACTTTTCTTTACCGAAAACAACATTTTCCGCATGGAATTTCTGCATTTTTACAATTGATATTAGACAATATCGCTATGTGATATAAGAAAAGTTTTTATCGATACGCTTCTTCCATAGACTGGTGCTAAGATGCCCAGAAGTAGTTATAATATTTTCGCTGAAATGGCGTCAAAGATAATTTATTCAAAACTCGAAATCTTATTTCGTTCTTTTCTACTACAATCAAATTGAGTATAAAAATATGACATATGACAAAACGACCAAAGAGCAGCCCAATCATATAATTGTTTATTATGCGGCATTTTCAGTTTGTTTCAGACTAATGAGTTCAAATGTCCCTTTTAAAATATTTTTTTCCCCCAATAAATTTAACAGGAATGAGCAATTTTGAAATTTGATTGAATAATAGGCTGTTATTTGTTTGTACAGATTTTGTTGATGGGTATTTAATAATAGAAAAATAAAATTGCAATAATTTTCTTTTCTTTCAGTTTAACGATTTGATCAATAACACAAATGTCAACGGAAAAAGAAAATTTCTAAAGAAATTCTACCTTGATTGTAGATGACGCGAAAGAGGCATTTATAGGATTACTAGATGTACATCTAACTAACGAAGGAATTTCCTTTCTCGAATTTTTAGGAAAACATCACCATGAAATATATCATCTTTGTTATAATAATGCGCCTTGCTGCATTTGTCCCCAACACGCTCGTGGACCAACAAATGGTCCCCCAAGCCGAACTTTGTATCCATCACAGTTAGACTTATTGTTTGATATTACAAGTGCAAAGAAACCAGTACATAAATCATACAGCAAGTCTAAACATTGTTGCCTACCTGTTAATAAAAATATCAAAAAAGAAGACTTGGACTTTACTCTTACACGATGCCTTCTGGTTAATTTTACTACTGTTATACCATTCGGTTCTAATGAAAGGCAAGCTGTTGACGAGTTAGTCAAGCTGAGAAACGTTACTTTTGCACATGCAAGTCGGGGAGTAATTCCTAATGAAAAATACGACAAGGTTCGGGAACAAATCGAGAACTGTTTACTGACATTAGGACGGAAATGTGGGAAAGAAGATAAAGTGAGACAATCATTGAAGGAAGCCAGAGTTAGAACTTTAGATGAAACTATGTGCCAACAATACCATAGTTCTCTGTTAATGTCATTGCAAAGAGATGAGGATTTAAAAAAGGTAAATATAACTTCAAAAACACATTTCTGTTCAAAATTATTACGGTATTTCAAGGAAAAATTCGTAAGGAATATTCATGTCACCTTATACATTTATTCTGATGTGTAGAACAAAATTTCGAATTGCCAATGACTTTAAGTCGTCTCATCTTTATAGAATATTTAAATATATGAACCTAATCTTAATTATATATAATAAGATGGTTATTACTAATCGGTTGAAGGTTGTTATTAGTCAATATATTGCATAGATAAGAACAATTGGAAAAATGAAACAAGAGGCTCATTAGAGCCCGCTATAGCTGATCTGTAATTTCAATTTCAGACATTTGACATATTGCATAGATAAGAACAATTGGAATAATGAAACAAGAGGCTCATGAGAGCCTGCTATAGCTGATCTGTAATTTCAATTTCAGACATTTGACATATTTTAGATCTTACTTTGCTGAAAATTTTTGTCATTTGCACTTTTTCTCTTTATATCAATATGAAAGATAATACACATATAACATAAAACTGTAGAAATCTACTATGAATTAACCGTTCTGACTTTCGAAAAAAATTCGACTATACTATCAGCAAGACAGTTTATAAAAAGAACAAAATTGGCAATACACCTGAAACTATAGCACAATTACGTCTTCACTTCACATGATTAAATGATTAAGTTTGGTTGCGAAATGTCAACACTAACCTTACGTTTGGTTGTACAAAATGCCTTAACAGCTATAGTTGAATTTACTCTCTAGACTATTGCACAATCATCAGGCTACAGATTAATAGAATTTAAGTTATATTTAACTAATCAGATGTCTAAAATATATATGTGAACTGTTAGGAAGCAATCATTTCCATTACTTGAGGAACAAAATAGACAAATATGATATATCTTTATGCAATTACCTTTATTTATTGTCAAACGTAACAAAGACAACAGTTTTATCAGCCATCGGTTGATCTAGAGAATTTATAGGACGTAGTGGATCCGGAAAAGATAATCAATTTGATATGGGTGTCACTGGTAGAGCAGGATCTGCTTACCCTTCCTGAGAACCTAAGTTCACCCCCAGATTTTGATGGGGTTCGTGTTGTTCAGTCTTAAGTTTTCTGTGTTATGTCTTGTGTACTATAATCGGTCTGTGTGTCTTTTCTCTTTGGACATGGCGTTGTCAATTTATTTTCGATCTATGAGTTTGAATGTTCCTATAGTATCTTTCGCCCCTCTTTTGCGACGAACGTTATATATGCGTTGATGATTGTTTACAAATTCACTAAATCTTATAAATTCTTTAATACATCATGAAGCAATTCACAAGAAATTTTCTGCAATGAAGAAAACGAAAAGAATTACGAAATTGCATTTTTTCATATTTCAAGGTTCTACCAGAAATATTAAAAAAGTCTGTTGTCGGAGCATTAGGTAAGTTGTTTTTATACGTATAAATGATAACTTGGTTACAAAAAATAGTGCTTGCAACAGTTTAAGTAAGCTATATGGATTGATGTTTATTTTATTTTAAATTTGAAAGTTTCCTGCATTCAAAAACGTGTTCACTAAGTTAGATTATTTTTCTGTTTTTATAAAAATATTCGGATAGAAATATCTGAAGTTAGCATGACTACCGCTCTAAATCAAATATGTATGGTGAAATAAAAAGCCTTTATATTTCTTTATTGTGCAGTTTATCATTCCAGGTTCATTCCCAGACATGCTTTCAAACATAGCACCAACGTCCAGAAAGCGGGAGCCTCAAGGTATTAGATTAAGGATCATATATAGCTTGTGCACTGAATTTATATTTTGTTTTTCTTCTGATTTTTTTAAATTTATTTTAGGTCTTTCCACTTTTCGTTTTTCTTCTGATTTTTTTCAATTTTTTTTAGGTTTTCCACTTTTCGTGGAAAGACATTTTGTTTTTCTTCTGATTTTTTCTTCTTCTGCCGTCTGATATGCTTTTTTGTTTTACAACATATCAGATGGATGTTTGGCCAATGATGTTGTACAGTAATGAGGGTTTCAAAACTCATCCTGTGTGACCAAACACTTATTCTTAAAGGAGTTATTTCACCGCATCCTCTTTTTCTTGTTATCGCTATATCTCTAAAACCGTAAATTATTTTAACAAACTGATTTCACCAAATTGTCTACTCTTAAGAATAATTTGGTTTATTTTGACTGGAGTGATCGGAAGACATCTTATGGGAGCTATTTCCCTTTGAAAATTTAAGATAGGCTATATGTTGGATAAATTCATTGTTATAAGTCGGAGAGGCCTGAAGTCTTTTGATATGAAGTCCTTGGTCCATTTGAAGGAAATTCAGGTCAAGGTCAAAGGTCAAGGTCATGTTTTAAATTTTGAATTTTGCTTGTTATCGTTATTCAAAAGAAACTGTTACAGTTAATGATATGATGTGGTTGCCAAATTACTGTTTACAATAAGACGCAACTTCAACCTATTTAAGTCGAAGTGTTTTGGTTAACCCTTATAGCAGTTTTCTCCCCTTATGTATTTGAAATCATTATTTCTCCACAACCATACAAGTGATTAACCTCGGGCCTCCCGATTTGAGTTCACAGACCTCTGACTTTGAATTTGAGGTCATGGTTGAAGGTCAATTTCATATTCTAAATTTTGGATTTTGCTTGTTATCTATATTCAAAAGAAACTGTAACAGTTAATGATATGATGTGTTGCCAAATTACTGTTTACAATATGGGTTAACTTCAACCCATTTAATTCGAAGTGTTTTGATCAACCATTACAGGAGTTTTCTCCCCTTTTGTATTTGAAATCGGTATTTCTCCACAACCATACAAGTGATTGACCTGGGATCTTTTGATTTGAGATCACTGCCATATGACCTTAAAATTGAGGTCCAGGTCAAAGGTCAACTTGACGTTCTAGATTTTGACCTTTGCTTTTAATTCTTCTTGTTCATTATAAAACAATTAAGTCTACTGCGTAGACCTATTCATCTTATTTTTTTATATCAGTTTGAGGTACCAAATTACATTACCAAGGAGTGACCGTTTCTAACATTCGTTTCTTTTTTTAAATTTCATTCTTATTATCGAGATGGAAAGACCTTCAATTGTTCTCTGAGGAATTAGTTTTTAATTGTAAAATGGGTTGTCAATTAAGCAATTGAAATATGTTGAAGTATAAAAGTAAAGTTAAATTTTGTACGAAATGCCAACAACTAATAAGAATTGCAGGGACAGTTAGTTTAAATAATTACGTATTGTACGTTGTTGTAAGGCTTGTTTCAAAAGTCTTTATTGATTGCTCTTCATTTAAGGTGAACTCGGTTTTACCGAGCAAGAGCTTCTATATATAGCAAGTCAATATGGAAAAGAATGGAAGCATGTTCTCATAACGTTAGGTTTAAAGTCGCACGAGATTGAACAAATACAGTCAACTATAGAAGGTCATGTCGATCAAATGCATGAAGGACTACTAAAATGGCAAAGAAAAATAGGAGAATGTAAAGGCATAAGAGACATCTTGTTCGAAGCAATTATGGAAAACGGACGGAAAGATGTTGTTGATGACTTCAAAAGGAAATATTTTGGTAAATATAACGCTTTTTTTATTTCCATGCATTTTGAAAAAAGTAAAAGAAAAGCATAAGTCAAAGATAAGAAAAACAATGCACAAATGAAAAAATGACAAACTAATAAGAAGTCTGTTATACAAAATATTGCAGAAAAATAACAGAACTATGTAAATGACACTGCAGGTGACCGAACGGTACACTATTAATTTATCAACAATGGCAATCGTAGATTCAAGTTGCATAAGGTCATGATCAATGTAAGTTTTTGAAGAACCATACTGATTACAGTAAACTAAATCAGAGAGGGTATAAAAATATTGAAGAACATGTACCTATGTGATGCAGAATGCTAACAAAACCTTCCCAAAGTTAAAAACGAAAAAAGCCTTTAAATTTCATTTTTTATATATAATTTTATATTTTGATGATATCAATAAGTAATCAATATTTTAACAAGTGCTTGAATTTCATCAATCATAGTGTAATTGCGATGTACGATACCTGCGAACTTGGATAATTCCTTTATCTATATTATTTAAGATTGCCACACGATTTTATTAATGTCATGATGTTAACGTATCATTTGACCGTAGGAACATAACATCTTTCCATATGTATTTTGTTATCAGATCTCAATCAATACACACGTTCTTGTAGGTTTGAATAAATATTTCTTCTTTAAATAAAAATACCTCGTGAACGGACAAAAATCGAACCTACATAAGTTTTACGGTCGTAATCACGTATTGGTTGACCGATACAATCCATCGGTGCCTCAACTCACTAGTGGCATAGCTTTGCGGTTTTGTATATTAATGCCATAATGGTTGTCTGAAATGTATCTTTAGCGGTTTCTGATGGCAACATAATAACCGTGGATAGAATAGCAAGGATGGTTATTCATGCATAGTAGAAACCGTATACCCTTTAGGCGCACTTAGATTGGCTGCCTGTCGAGTTCACGCGAGTCCTGCGATTTTGATTTTGGTGTTTTTATTACTTTAATTTGTGTCTTCTTGTTCAGTACTTCATATTGTAAACTTCTTGATTCCACTTGTTTTATAGGTACGTTTAGATTATAAACCCTTCCAAACAACAATATATCAATGTTTTATATAGGAAAATGCAGAAGAAAGAGATAAATAATGTCGTTCTCTATCGAAACATTGATAAAAAATAAATGTTATTTCGTCTGCTCAAGAAAAGCAGAAGTTGGTCCTCCGTTCTGGTTTTTCTGTTTCATAATATCATTATGCGACTGTCATACAGGACAGACGTTTAGCTAGCTATAAACCAACGTTTCATACACAAGGAAATTTCTGTGCTAAGTGAGGAATATGGCAGTTGTTTTCCATTCGTTTGGTGTGTTTGAGCTCTTGATATTGCCGTTTGATAAAGGACTTTTTTTTGGTTAGTTTATATACTTTCTGACTAGAATTTTTCTTTGAAGCTCGATATTTTTGATAATTCACCCTTTTCTTTAGCTTCGTACCTATTTGACCTTTTACACATTTAAATTAATTCGAACAGATCGATACAGCTTTAAACTTTCAAATAATTTTAATAGAACGTATACTATGCTATTTAATCAAACACCACTGTCCAGTCATAACTTTTCGATGACAGAATAAAAGCACATACTATTTGATTTTGTTTTTACGTTTCAAAGTTAATAAATGAACCTTTAAGTTGCTCTGATATATATTTAACCATTTACAAAATGATTTAGAAATTGATAGCATTTAGTTTGATAGTGTTGTTTTAGAAAAAGCTTACCTGCAAGTATTGATAGAAATAAACGGACATTTGTCATAGAGGCTGAATATAACACATCGTTTTTTTAATAGACTGAATTACTGTCCCAATGATTAAAGGAAATTGAAAAGACAGCACATGTTCTTGTCTTCTGGCTTTTTCATACAACATATTGCAGCTGTTAAGATATGTAACCTGATATCACTCATGCATGCATAGTCAAAGCGACTTTCCGTTTTGAATTGTATTTGGAGTTCGCTATTTTGGTTTTGTTATTTTACTTTTTGCTTAAATCATCATAAATGAGCCTTCCAAACAAGGTTGGATACCAAAATGTGACATGCTAAGTTGAAAGTGCTTGTGAAGCCGAATTGTGGATATGGTTATAAACACTAATGTGACTGCATTCGGCAGCCTAAATTTCCTTAATTCATGTAGATTCGGTATCTTAATTTTATAGTTATTTTGAATTGCGTACCTGATGACGTTTATTTACAGTTACTTATATATTGTGTCGAAGCAGTTTTCATATTTTTGTTATGAACGTTTAGTCCAAGTTATGGCTATCTTTTTTTAAATTTTCCTTTTTTTCTTATACCGAGGAGACTTTTCAAACGTATATACAGATGATTTTTAACCGTTTATTTAAATTTCACCTTCAATTAATGTGTTAATGCTTTTACTTTTTTTCTTATAGGAGAAAAATAGGTAATATCGAAATAAAAAAAAACAACAATTGCTTTAACTTTACAATTATTTAGTTGATATACAGCTAATTTAGAAAAAAGTAATAACAAATATAGGTCATCAATGAGTTTAAAAAGACAATGCAATATCAATGCAAAAAATCATTTTTGCCGCAAATTTTAAGAAAGAAAATTTTGAGTTTTTCCAATGATATAAACATTTTTAAAAGTCATCTGGTGGCAAAACAAATTGAATGGTTTGTTCGATTTTTTTGTACCCTTTTTTAAAGTAACAACTTATAGTGTAATAAATAAAATGTGTAATGAAAAACAAATGTTTCGAGCCTCGTTAACAATACAACTACATTAAACTGTTTATTTTAGAGCTAGCAAATCTTTATGCTGTGATCTTTGTATTTCAGTATTCGAACCAGAAAGTAAGAAAAAAGCATACAGTGATATGAATGAACCTGTTCCAACTAATATGATGCCAGCTGAAAAATGCATTGTAACTATTATAATCTATTTTTATGATATTTTATTATATACATGTACCTTGTTTTCAGCAAATCAACATTTTATCTTTTATCATTTGATTATGAAAAATTTTAAAGAGATTTACATGAGAGGCATTTAAACGAAATAATATTACTCTCTCTATACACCGGTGCTCTATATATATATATATAGTGCCTAGAAAATCAACCCAACGATGGTAGAGTAGATCTGTTCGTAACTTCCATCCCGACCGGGCCTGGAACCTGTACTTTTTTTTCTAACTCTAGCTTTAAAAAAAGCTTTCGTTTCAGGAGATGTTACCTTCTCGTAGAGATTAAACAATGATCTCTGATACAATACACGAAGTATTCTTTTTAGTATATACGTTCAACGTTCAAACCTATGATTGTGTTGGATTAAAAAAAAATGCAATTTTTTACGTGTGCATGTAACACATTTCGTTGTAGAACTAAAGGGTTAAAATACTGCACAAAAAACATTTTCCAAAAGATCGAAAGAGTGAAAAAATATATTTTAAAAAAACCGCATTTGACTAGCAGTTCGAACAATTCATGTTAAACCCTGCTGACTGCCATTAACGAGTGCCAAATAAATTGATCACAAGGTGTAACAAAAAGGATCTCTATTTGAATAAAATACCAAGTAGAAAACAATAAACTTGCGGCAAAGATGGTAAACCACTAGATGAGGTGCTAATTTGTTTACACTATATCCGGATTTCAACAATAAATGTCTCTTCATTGATGTTAGAGATCAAGAATTATTTGGAAGGCCAATTATATATATATTTGTATAGGTCAATATACAGTCTATATTCTATATCAAGGTATAAATAGGCTCGTGTAAATCAGTTGTTAACAAGCTTTTGACATAAATATTAACAAAGCCAGGTTAAATTTAGTTCTCGTAAATCTGTCCTACCTTTTTTCCTTCTCATTTTCCAATTTTCCTATTTACATAAATAACAAAGAATGACTGAGATATGCTTGGTCTAAATGCCATTTTGTACACTCTTTGTAACATATGTGTTGCCTTTTGTTTAGTGAAAGAGATTATAACACTTGGTTTATTGCTGTACTTTTTACGTTTTTACCTATAAGCCCGTCCCACTAGACATCGATCGTTACACGCTCATCGCATGCTAGACTCAAATTATTTTCGATCGTGGTGAAGTCGCGGTATGAGCGTCATAAAAACGTAAATTTTCGTTTCTGTCACGTTGCTACTATGTCCTCATTACGCTTATACAACGATCTCGCTACGATTATACCTCGTTCTCACCACGATTATTCTGCGACATCTCTAGGATTATCACGATCTTTCTACGCTTATCACGCCCTCACTACGACCATTCCACGATTTATCCGATTGCAACACGATCTTATCACGCTTCTACTGTGATAAAAACACGTTCTCACCACGACAATACTACGACAATACCACTTTTATATCGCGATCTTCCTATACGCTCTCAGCAATCACGTTAACATTGTGTTCCTTATAAATACTTTTCAATTCGTTTTACTTTTCACTGATACGTAGAGTTTCTCGGAAACAACACAGTCATGCAACACAAATATACCAAAACTATTGAGCGTTGTGGTATGGGTAGAGGTAGAAATCTGATAGTAAAGAATTATGACCCAGTAGAGTTATGTGAGATCGACCAATTCAACCTGAATCAAAACCTATTGCAGGATCGTCAAGATCAAATGATGATGCTTGGGTGAACGATACATGAACGATACATGAAGATTTATCAAGCATGGTTGATTCTTTGGAAATAAAGGAAAAGAGGTCCAAATGACATACAGACAAACAAAACCTGGAGAGCTTTTATATATTTTTATATGGCAATGACAATGAGCATGATGGTCGTAGTACGAACATAGTCAGGTCGTAAGATGAGCGTGATGAAGACGGCATTGGCGTGCTAAATCGTACTATGGTCTTGAACATCGTAGTTTAAATGTGGTATAGTCGTATAGGAAGCGTGGTTGGGTCGCAGAAAGAACGTAATGCTCGTAATGTGGTCGAAGTAACGTCGCTGTGAGTTCGTAGCGAAGTCTCTACGAATAGAATCGCGCTTTCGCTATGCTGGTACAGCGACCTTTGCGATTTTAACACGACCTTACTGATCCCTCACTACGCTTCTACTGCGATCCGCCACGACCACACCACGATTGTTTTAAACATGTCCAAAGCTGGCCACGCTCGACACGATCACGAAGACCTCATCATGACCGTTATAACCGTAATAACCGTACTGCGATAGTCATAATTTTCATTTTTTTCACAGATCGTGGCTGAGTGGGACTGTGGTATAAATGTCTGTTTGTTTTGTTCACGCATCGTTGTCAATATAACGGAAGTTGATGCGACTGTTTATCTAGGTACAAAATCAGGTTCAATCCACCATTTTCTAATTAATAAATGCCAGTAGCATGTCAGGAAAATAAGTGTTGATGTGTTTGAGCTTTTGATTTTGCAATTTGATAAGAGAATTTCCGTTTTGATTTTTCCTCGGAGTTCAGTACTTTTTTTATTTTCCTTTTTCAACACAACCTAAGTTTAATCGTCAAAATCACGAATTAATGAACTGATTCAATTTTTCCGTGTCTCAACATTTTTTCGTAGAACTTGAGAAAGCAGAACCGTCCTCTGCTCTATAATTTTACAAAATTTTTATTGTGATATTTTAACAGGGTGTTGAAGTTTTGCATATTTTCATTAAAACTGTAATAAAAAGAAAGATACTTTAAATTGCAAAAATAAAGATTACAATTTGATCATAACAATTAAGTCTTTAGTCAGGTTAAATAGCTGTGTTTTTACAAAAAGAGCTTTTACGAATGCATAGGTATATTCTAATGAAGAATGTCTTTATATTTTCAATAGGTAGCTGGGCTGCGTAAGATCGCTCAACAATCGACACTAGATTTTTCACAGTCAGAACGAAACCGTCTTTGTCCCTTAAGGGTGATGATAAAAGCTGTTTCGAAAGTTACCGGAATTGTCGAGGAAGATAATAATAAGATTTTCGTGTTGTTTTATGATGGATTTACATGCCTTAAAGGTGTAGCTTTCGGCAAAGCAGCAATGAAAGTGAAGGAATTTTGTGAGAATGATGCTGAGGTAATTCTTTCGAACTATGGTGTGAAGTCTGCCGATCAAACATATACAAGAACAAAATTCGAGATACGACTACGCCAAAGTACAAGCATTAAAAAATGTAACGATAGGCAGATAGAGTCAGTTGCTGAAAAACGATATAATATAGAGCAGCTACAAAACCGAAAAATGGAAAAAATGTTTGCATCTTCTCAACCTGTAATTATAACAGCGATCGGCGACAGTAATAGACAGGTAGAGAAATATCTTAGAGAAATATATGTAAAAGATGAAACTGGTAGGATGAAAGTAAACTTCTGGAGCAATTCTAAAGATGAATTCGAATATGAAATCGAGAATGTAATTCAGTTCAAACATATATTTGTAGACGTTTTTCAGAATGAAATGTTTTTGCAAAGACATGATTTATCAGTTGTAGAAAAATGCGATGACAATGCATTGCATAATAGTCTTTTGAAGCTTCTAGACGGTGAAGATCCAGATGAACTTTCCTATAAACGGACATCGCTAGCTGAAATTAAATGTGTAAGGGAAAGTCGTAAGAAAATAATCATCGAATCTGCTGTATTGACAAAATTTGCAAAAGAAGAAGAAATGATATACATGCAATGTATAGTTAAAGGGCATGGGCCACTTTTTAAAAAAAATAAGAAAGGCGGGAAGTATTTTTGCAATGAGTGCAAGAAAAATTATGTGACTGGGGAGAAAGTCACACGTATAAAAGCTCAGTTCAACGATGGCTCATCATCCACCTGGGCCACTCTGTATACTGAATCGTCAAGGTTAGTACTAGGAGATTATTTTCAAATATTTCATAAGATGAATATCAAGAAAGAAGAGTGCTTTTCAATTCTAAGGCAAATAGAACGAGAGAAGAGAAAATACAAACTTTTTCTAAGCATAAGACATTTTGAAGTCGAAAATGTTTTAGACCACACTGTAACTGTCAAAAGTCTGCGTAAATGTGATACTTGAGTATATTATCGTCAAATTATGGAGTGTAAATATCAGCAACTATTGAAATATTTAAACATAAAACAGAACCTTAAAGGCTTTATATAGTTAATTCCGCAAACCTTACTTTAGGGATATATCTCTTTGTATAGAAAGCTTGTTTAATGCTAATGATAGTTCTGAAAGGTACCAGGATTATAATTTAGTACGCCAGTTGCGCGTTTCACCTACATTAAGACTCACTAGAGAAGCTCAAATTAAATAAGTTATATGGCCAAACAAGTACAAAGTTGAGTGGCATTGAACACCCAAAATTCCAAAAAATTTGTGCCAAAAACGGCTAAAGTTATCTATTCCTGCGTTTGAAAATCCTCAGTTTTTTCGAAAAATTTAAAATTTGGTAACAGAAAATTTATAAGAAAAGAGCATGATTGCTCTGAGGGATACGATTACAATTGTTTTCATTGATACATGAAATTTTCATTTATATGTTAAAAGGGGGATAACTCTTAATGTTTATTATGTGTATGCAGCTGTTAGTCCCCAGTGTTTCCAATGTAATATTTCTATTTTCGTATTATACATTAGTTTTAATAAATAGTTTTATTAGCACTGTATCTTTATTTAGACTGAGGATACATATATTCTGCATTGAAAAACAACACATTAATAGCTAGTTACTTATCACACTACTGGATGTCAAAGGAGATGCAAGGTATACATCAGTGAGATAGTACTGTCTTGGAAATTTAAGACTTTATTAAGGTCAAATACAGTCTTCAACAATAAGGTTTTTCGATCTCTGTCAACTTAAAGGATGAATATAAACTTTCAACTATTTGGATAATTGATGTTTAAATTATATAAAGGATTAATTCAGTTTTAGTCAAAAGTTATGGTTTCCCCATTTGTGTCTGTCGATCATATTAGCCTCATTTTCAAATTAGTTTGAGATATACGTCATCTATTTTGCCTGCTTTCAGGGCAATAGCAGTGCCCTTTTTAACATCAGATATTTTCAGACGTTTTGATTGAGTTTTCATATTTTAAATTTCCGCCACCATCCCCAATTATGTCTTTTTGTTGCCAGTGCCTCTGGAGACTATATATATGTAGTAGGCATTACTAATTGTTGTATATACATGTACTTATAGCTGTAATTTTATGACCATGAATTTTTTGTATTCATGTTTTTTCTTAATTTATTTTGATATTTTATACTGAACATTATTCTCTACCCATGCTGACGTATGAGTTTCTTTTATACTACTCAAGCTGATGTTTGGGTTTCTTTTATAATTTTTCTCACGCTTATGTGTATGCAGCTGTTAGTCCCCCGTTTTTTCAATGTAATATTTCTATTTTCGTATTATATATTAGTTTTAATAAATAGTTTTATTAGCACTGAATCTTTATTTAGTCTGAGGATACATATATTCCGCATTGAAAAACAACACATAAATTGCTAGTTACTTATTACAATACTGGATGTCAAAGGAGATGCAAGGTATACATCAGTGAAATAGTTTTGTCTTGGAAACTTAGGACTTTATCAAGGTCAAATAAGTCCTAAACAATAAGTTATTTCGATCTCTGTCAACTTCAAGGGTGAATATAAATTATGTAGTTATTCAACTTTAAAAATAGCCAATCCTTGATACAAGTGTATGAACAATGTAATTATTGTGTTTTATGTTTATACTATCAATTCTAAATTTTACTTTCCACAGCAATCACTAGAGTGAGAGAAGGTATTTCACTTAGTATCTCATCGCCTATTTACATACGTGAATTCTAGGAGGAACCCCATTTCTAACTCTTTATAATTGATTTCCTTTTGGTCAGTGGGCATGACTCCTTTCCGTACACATTCCTCTGTTCAAATTGCAATAATAATAACCTTCAATAGCAGACAGACATAGAAAGGATCTAACGAGTTTCAAATTAATCAAAGGATTGGGAAATCCACAGCAACCATTTAATCTGATACCCCTTGAAGTCAAGAGAACTATACGCATGCGCATAATTAACGAAACAAACCCTAAATTTGTGATTTGTAGCAAGGACGTACATGTATATTTAATGTTAATAAACGACCTAGATGGTTCTTCATTTTTTTTTATGGAAGTACAATACCAAATATCAGTTTCATAACGGTGAAATTTAAGAAAAACTCCACTTCAATTCTTATATGGCAAACATATATTTATCGGATCGGAATTCAGGGAACTCTCACATTTTATAAAAAACTGGAGAATTCCCTCTGACGTGTTTCTAAATTTATAAAAACACTAAATATATAAATACTGCTTAATTCTGATTTTCGGTGTTTGTTAAAAACACGCATATTAAACAAGGGAAATGTCGAAAAATAAAGATTATGAGAAGAACATTAAAGGAAAGTTGATTAAATTCATTCCTTTTGTTTGTTTTTACCTTTTAAAGCAAGACAATGTTAAAAATCTGAGATGTTCCTTAATGTTTAGAATAAAACAGTTGACTTTAGGGTATGAAGCCGAGTCAATGGTAAGCAATCGTGTCCCATAAATGACCACATGATTGATATTCATGTCAAAACCAAAGTGCTGACTTCTGGGCTAGTGATACCCTTAGGGGCGAAACGTCCACCAGCAGTGGCATCGACCTAGTGGTGTAAATAGTTATGAAAGGTGCCAGGATTATGATTTAGTACGCCAGACGGACGCGCGTTTCCTCTACACGAGACTCACAAGTGAAGCTCAGATCAAAATAGTTATAAAGCCAAACAATTACAAATAAAGAGCAATGAGGACCCAAAATGCCAAAGAAATTATGCCAAATGCGGCTAAGGTTATATATTCCTGGGATAAGAAAATCCTATTTATTTTTCGAAAAAATCAAAATTTGGTAACAAAAAAAGAATGTAACGATAGAGCTGCTAGTGAAGCCTTCGTGCGAAACATTTTGTGAAACAGAGTTGTGTAGTTCTTGCTTATTGTTGAAGACCGTTTGATGACCTACTAGTATATATAGTTGTTTACTTTCAAGACAGTTTGTTCGTGTGAATTTCTTACTTATTGTTAGTTATAGGATAACTGTATTTGGTAGATAGGCTCTATGCAACGTCTTCATGTCCGCCAGAAATGGTTTACCTGACCTCGGCCTCATTTCATGAATCAGTGATCAATGCTTAAGTTACGTGATTAGGTCTGTTTCTTAGAAACTACAAGCATTATGTCAACCATATGTGGTATACATAACAATTGTAACATGTCAGTCTGTCAAATTTCATCTTACCTTGACCTTATTTAGATGGTTCATTTGTCAATGTTAAATTGATTTTTGATCTTTTGGTCTGTTTTTCAAATACTTTAAGCAGGTCAATTATATTTGGTGGATGAAATGATTTTAAGGAATTCATGTCTGTCTGGCAGTATCATATGACCGTGGCCTCATTGTCATGGTTCATTGATTAATGTTAAGGTTTTTAACTCTGAAGACAAAGCATTTAGAGCAAATCTGACATGGGATGAAATTGTTTATCATGTCTACATATATCTCCTCTGAAACTGTGAGATGAAACGGACAACCGGTTGTTGGGTTGCTGCCCCTGAATTGGTAATTTTACGGAAATTTTGGCGTTTTTGGTTATTATTTTGAATATTATTATTGAGAGAGATAAACTGCAATCAAAAATAATGTTCAGCAAAGTAGGATCTTCAAATAAGTCAACATTACAAAAATGGTCAATTGACCCTTTAAGGGGTTATTGCCCTTTATAGTTAATTTTGAACAATTTTCATTAATTTGGTAAATTTTTGTAAATTTTTACAAAATATTTTCTTCTGTAACGAAAGGGCCAAGTTTATTATAGAACGAAAAAAATGTTCTTTGATCTGATTTTTAAATGATATAAGCTTTATGCAATAGGTCATCTATATTTGATGTATGTATACGGTGTACATAGAAATAGGAAGATGTGGTGTGAGTACCAATGAGACAACTATCCATCCAAGTAACAATTTAAAAAGTAAACCATTATAAGGTTAAAGTACGGCCTTCAACACGGAGCCTTGGCTCACACCGAGCAACAAGCTATGTCTGTCTGGAATTATATAATTTGACCTCGTCTTCAATTTACCGGTTAATTGATCAATGATAAGTTTTTGTGTTTTGGTCTGTTTTTCAATTATCATATGCAATGATAAATTGATACTTGTAGTTACACCTTTATCTTTAAGACTTTCGACATTAAATCTTTGGTCGGTTATGGTGTTTTTTTTAATCCTGTTATGTATGCCACTGCTTCATAAGAATAGTATAGCTTAATTATGCCGTTTTTGTAACTTTTTTTTATTATACAGCTGTGTAATATACTGCTGTACATTGTTACACAAGGAAAAGTTTTTAAGTGGTACATATATTGGTTTTCTGTAATGACTTCGTATCTGACTCATTTAATAACTAGAGGCTCCTCTATAGAGCCTGTGTCGCTCACCTTAGTCTATGTGCATACTAAACAAAGAACATAAGTAATAGATGAGAACAGAAATCATGACAAAATGATGTTTTGGTGATAATGATCTGTTTGTCAATCTTATTTTACTGAACATTAGTGTTGCTAACAAGGTTCTCTATCTATAATGAACATGGCTCAGTAGTTTCAAAGGAAATATTTTGTAAAGTTTACAAAAAATTGCATAATTTACAAACATTTGCAGAATTTACGAAATTGTTTACAATTTACTATAAAGAGCAACAACTCCTTAAGGGGTCAATTGACCGTTTTGATCAAGTTGACTTATTTGAAGATCTTACTTTGCTATATATAATTGCTGTTTACAGTTTATCTTTATATAAGATAATATTGAAGTTAATAACCAAACATTTTTTTCTTTCTTAAAATTATCAATTCAGGGGCAGGAACCCAATAAAAGGTTGCTTGATGTGTCTGAAAATTTCAGGGCAATTAGATCTGGACTTATAAACATATTTTAATGAATGAGATTTGCTCTCAAAGAGGGACGAAAGATACCAAAGGGACAGTCAAACTCATAAATCCGAAGTAAACTGACAACGCAATGGCTTAAAATGAAAGAGACAAACAACAGTACACATGACACAACATGACAAACTCAAGAATAAACAACACAAACCCAATCAAAAACTGGGGGTGATCTCAGGTGCTCCGGAAGGGTAAGCAGATCCTGCTCCACATGCGGCACCCGTCGTGTTGCTTATGTGCGGTAGGTCAGATTCATGAAAGGGAAGGGGATTATAGACGTAAGGTACATATCCAATATCATTTGTGAAACGGTTATTCTAAAACGGTCAAACAACTCGTGATGTCGTCCGTAAAATTTACGAAGGGATGATTTTAACTTCACGTTTTGGAACTCTTGGTTTAATAGCTTCCTTGTGCGCAACAACCCTCTATCAAGAAAATCATGATAGGATATGCAAGCACGGGAATATCGTATTAATTGGGAGATATCTACCACGTATGCAGATGCTGCTGGAATGTTTCTACTTAGAAATGGAAAGTTCACAATTGTAAAGCTGGAATCATCTCTTTTGTCGAAAAGTTTTGTTTTCAACCTACCCTCATTGTCAATTTCTAGATGTAAGTCAAGATATGAAGCCGACTTAACTGTATCTGTAGTATCCTTTATCTCTAGTTCGATGGGATAGATGCGTTCCACATAGTCACCAAATTTTGAATTATTTAGTGAAAGAACATCATCTATATAGAGGAAAGTAGAGTTGAAGAATATCGCAAACTTCTTATCTTTCTTCCTAAGAAGTTCCTGCATGAAGTCAACCTCTAAAGGCGTCGAATTCAGAGATATTAGCCAAACATTGTATGTTACCCCTATGTACTATTTTTAGCCTTGTCGGCAATATCGGTTAGTGAACGTGGTCATTGGACAAATTTTTTAAACTACATACCCTTAAGATGATGGTTGCCAAGTTGGGTTAAATTTGTCTATGTAGTTTCACAGGAGAAGGTTTTTTTTTAAAGAATACTAAAATTTAAAAAAAATGGTTTAAAGTTTACTATAAAGGGCAATATATCCTTTATGGGATCAACTGACAATTTTGGTCATGTTTGACTTATTTGTAGATCTTACTTTGCTGAACATAATGGCTGTTTACAGTTTATCTCTATCTTTTATAATATTCAAGGTAATAAATAAAAACTGCAAAATTTCCTTTGGCAGTAACCCAACAACGGGTTGTCCGATTTGTCTTAAAATTTCAGGGCAGAAAGATGTTGACCTGATAAACAAGTTTTTGGTTTCAAAGATACAAGCAAAACACTTTATTTTACCCGTATGTTCTACTTTTAGTCATGGCGGCCATCTTGGTTTGTTGGCCGGGTCATCAGTCACATTTTAAAATCTTAGATACCCAAATGATGATTGTGTCCAAGTTTGGTTAAAATTGGCCTAGTAGTTTCTGCAAGAGGATTTTTGTAAAAGTCTACGGATGACGGACGCGGGAAGTGATGAGAAAATCTTACTTGGCCCTTCGGGCGAGAGTTCTAAAAAACATGGTGAGGTAATATCTAAACCAACATTAGCTGTAGAGGATGAACTCATGGGATTGGACCAGGTTTTTGTCAGAACCTTTAGCTATATTTACTTTGAAATAGCAAGTATAGAAATAAACCAAGCTGGATTGCAATCTAATCAATGAATGAATCTCTGATTTCGTTATCCTCATATGGGTTTACATACGAGCCCACAAGTTGTGGTTGATATGATTTTAATTTAGAATGTTAAATACTTAGTACTGATGCTCTGTGTGTAAATTGTTTCATTCGATTACAAACACACTCCTGCTTGTACTTTTTATGTATTGTTTTGTTTAATCAGCGTGGTTCTTGACTATCTTATAGGATTATCACGATCTTTCTACGCTTATCACGCCCTCACTACGACCATTCCACGATTTATCCGATTGCAACACGATCTTATCACGCTTCTACTGTGATAAAAACACGTTCTCACCACGACAATACTACGACAATACCACTTTTATATCGCGATCTTCCTATACGCTCTCAGCAATCACGTTAACATTGTGTTCCTTATAAATACTTTTCAATTCGTTTTACTTTTCACTGATACGTAGAGTTTCTCGGAAACAACACAGTCATGCAACACAAATATACCAAAACTATTGAGCGTTGTGGTATGGGTAGAGGTAGAAATCTGATAGTAAAGAATTATGACCCAGTAGAGTTATGTGAGATCGACCAATTCAACCTGAATCAAAACCTATTGCAGGATCGTCAAGATCAAATGATGATGCTTGGGTGAACGATACATGAACGATACATGAAGATTTATCAAGCATGGTTGATTCTTTGGAAATAAAGGAAAAGAGGTCCAAATTACATACAGACAAACAAAACCTGGAGAGCTTTTATATATTTTTATATGGCAATGACAATGAGCATGATGGTCGTAGTACGAACATAGTCAGGTCGTAAGATGAGCGTGATGAAGACGGCATTGGCGTGCTAAATCGTACTATGGTCTTGAACATCGTAGTTTAAATGTGGTATAGTCGTATAGGAAGCGTGGTTGGGTCGCAGAAAGAACGTAATGCTCGTAATGTGGTCGAAGTAACGTCGCTGTGAGATCGTAGCGAAGTCTCTACGAATAGAATCGCGCTTTCGCTATGCTGGTACAGCGACCTTTGCGATTTTAACACGACCTTACTGATCCCTCACTACGCTTCTACTGCGATCCGCCACGACCACACCACGATTGTTTTAAACATGTTCAAAGCTGGCCACGCTCGACACGATCACGAAGACCTCATCATGACCGTTATAACCGTAATAACCGTACTGCGATAGTCAGAATTTTCATTTTTTTCACAGATCGTGGCTGAGTGGGACTGTGGTATAAATGTCTGTTTGTTTTGTTCACGCATCGTTGTCAATATAACGAAAGTTGATGCGACTGTTTATCTAGGTACAAAATCAGGTTCAATCCACCATTTTCTACTTAATAAATGCCAGTAGCATGTCAGGAAAATAAGTGTTGATGTGTTTGAGCTTTTGATTTTGCAATTTGATAAGAGAATTTCCGTTTTGATTTTTCCTCGGAGTTCAGTTCAGTTCCTTTTTCAACACAACCTAAGTTTAATCGTCAAAATCACGAATTAATGAACTGATTCAATTTTTCCGTGTCTCAACATTTTTTCGTAGAACTTGAGAAAGCAGAACCGTCCTCTGCTCTATAATTTTACAAAATTTTTATTGTGATATTTTAACAGGGTGTTGAAGTTTTGCATATTTTCATTAAAACTGTAATAAAAAGAAAGATACTTTAAATTGCAAAAATAAAGATTACAATTTGATCATAACAATTAAGTCTTTAGTCAGGTTAATTACAAATATTCAACGTATGTCTTATAATAGCTGTGTTTTTACAAAAAGAGCTTTTACATCGCATAGGTATATTCTAATGAAGAATGTCTTTATATTTTCAATAGGTAGCTGGGCTGCGTAAGATCACTAAACAATCGACCCTAGATTTTTCACAGTCAGAACGAAACCGTCTTTGTCCCTTAAGGGTGATGATAAAAGCTGTTTCGAAAGTTACCGGAATTGTCGAGGAAGATAATAATAAGATTTTCGTGTTGTTTTATGATGGAGTTACATGCCTTAAAGGTGTAGCTTTCGGCAAAGCAGCAATGAAAGTGAAGGAATTTTGTGAGAATGATGCTGAGGTAATTCTTTCGAACTATGGTGTGAAGTCTGCCGATCAAACATATACAAGAACAAAATTCGAGATACGACTACGCCAAAGTACAAGCATTAAAAATGTAACGATAGGCAGATAGAGTCAGTTGCTGAAAAACGATATAATATAGAGCAGCTACAAAACCGAAAAATGGAAAAAATGTTTGCATCTTCTCAACCTGTAATTATAACAGCGATCGGCGACAGTAATAGACAGGTAGAGAAATATCTTAGAGAAATATATGTAAAAGATGAAACTGGTAGGATGAAAGTAAACTTCTGGAGCAATTCTAAAGATGAATTCGAATATGAAATCGAGAATGTAATTCAGTTCAAACATATATTTGTAGACGTTTTTCAGAATGAAATGTTTTTGCAAAGACATGATTTATCAGTTGTAGAAAAATGCGATGACAATGCATTGCATAATAGTCTTTTGAAGCTTCTAGACGGTGAAGATCCAGATGAACTTTCCTATAAACGGACATCGCTAGCTGAAATTAAATGTGTAAGGGAAAGTCGTAAGAAAATAATCATCGAATCTGCTGTATTGACAAAATTTGCAAAAGAAGAAGAAATGATATACATGCAATGTATAGTTAAAGGGCATGGGCCACTTTTTAAAAAAAATAAGAAGGGCGGGAAGTATTTTTGCAATGAGTGCAAGAAAAATTATGTGACTGGGGAGAAAGTCACACGTATAAAAGCTCAGTTCAACGATGGCTCATCATCCATCTGGGCCACTCTGTATACTGAATCGTCAAGGTTAGTACTAGGAGATTATTTTCAAATATTTCATAAGATGAATATCAAGAAAGAAGAGTGCTTTTCAATTCTAAGGCAAATAGAACGAGAGAAGAGAAAATACAAACTTTTTCTAAGCATAAGACATTTTGAAGTCGAAAATGTTTTAGACCACACTGTAACTCTCAAAAGTCTGCGTAAATGTGATACTTGATTATATTATCGTCAAATGATGGAGTGTAAATATCAGCAACTATTGAAATATTTAAACATAAAACAGAACCTTAAAGGCTTTATATAGTTAATTCCGCACACCTTACTTTAGGGATATATCTCTTTGTATAGAAAGCTTGTTTAATGCTAATGATAGTTCTGAAAGGTACCAGGATTATAATTTAGTACGCCAGTTGCGCGTTTCACCTACATTAAGACTCACTAGAGAAGCTCAAATTAAATAAGTTATATGGCCAAACAAGTACAAAGTTGAAGGGCATTGAACACCCAAAATTCCAAAAAATTTGTGCCAAAGCTAAAGTTATCTATTCCTGCGTTTGAAAATCCTCAGTTTTTTCGAAAAATTTAAAATTTGGTAACAGAAAATTTATAAGAAAAGAGCATGATTGCTCTGAGGGATACGATTACAATTGTTTTCATTGATACATGAAATTTTCATTTATATGTTAAAAGGGGGATAACTCTTAATGTTTATTATGTGTATGCAGCTGTTAGTCCCCAGTGTTTCCAATGTAATATTTCTATTTTCGTATTATACATTAGTTTTAATAAATAGTTTTATTAGCACTGTATCTTTATTTAGACTGAGGATACATATATTCTGCATTAAAAACAACACATTAATAGCTAGTTACTTATCACACTACTGGATGTCAAAGGAGATGCAAGGTATACATCAGTGAGATAGTACTGTCTTGGAAATTTAAGACTTTATTAAGGTCAAATACAGTCTTCAACAATAAGGTTTTTCGATCTCTGTCAACTTAAAGGATGAATATAAACTGTCAACTATTTGGATAATTGATGTTTAAATTATATAAAGGATTAATTCAGTTTTAGTCAAAAGTTATGGTTTCCCCATTTGTGTCTGTCGATCATATTAGCCTCATTTTCAAATTAGTTTGAGATATACGTCATCTATTTTGCCTGCTTTCAGGGCAATATCAGTGCCCTTTTTAACATCAGACATTTTCAGACGTTTTGATTGAGTTTTCATATTTTAAATTTCCGCCACCATCCCCAATTATGTCTTTTTGTTGCCAGTGCCTCTGGAGACTATATATATATAGTAGGCATTACTAATTGTTGTATATACATGTACTTATAGCTGTAATTCTATGACCATGAATTTTTTGTATTCATGTTTTTTCTAAATTTATTTTGATATTTTATACTGAACATTATTCTCTACCCATGCTGACGTATGAGTTTCTTTTATACTACTCAAGCTGATGTTTGGGTTTCTTTTATAATTTTTCTCACGCTTATGTGTATGCAGCTGTTAGTCCCCCGTTTTTTCAATGTAATATTTCTATTTTCGTATTATATATTAGTTTTAATAAATAGTTTTATTAGCACTGAATCTTTATTTAGTCTGAGGATACATATATTCCGCATTGAAAAACAACACATTAATTGCTAGTTACTTATCACAATACTGGATGTCAAAGGAGATGCAAGGTATACATCAGTGAAATAGTTTTGTCTTGGAAACTTAGGACTTTATCAAGGTCAAATAAGTCCTAAACAATAAGTTATTTCGATCTCTGTCAACTTCAAGGGTGAATATAAATTATGTAGTTATTCAACTTTAAAAATAGCCAATCCTTGATACAAGTGTATGAACAATGTAATTATTGTGTTTTATGTTTATACTATCAATTCTAAATTTTACTTTCCACAGCAATCACTAGAGTGAGAGAAGGTATTTCACTTAGTTTCTCATCGCCTATTTACATACGTGAATTCTAGGAGGAACCCCATTTCTAACTCTTTATAATTGATTTCCTTTTGGTCAGTGGGCATGACTCCTTTCCGTACACATTCCTCTGTTCAAATTGCAATAATAACCTTCAATAGCAGACAGACATAGAAAGGATCTAACGAGTTTCAAATTAATCAAAGGATTGGGAAATCCACAGCAACCATTTAATCTGATACCCCTTGAAGTCAAGAGAACTATACGCATGCGCATAATTAACGAAATAAACCCTAAATTTGTGATTTGTAGCAAGGACGTACATGTATATTTAATGTTAATAAACGACCTAGATGGTTCTTCATTTTTTTTTTATGGAAGTACAATACCAAATATCAGTTTCATAATGGTGAAATTTAAGAAAAACTCCACTTCAATTCTTATATGGCAAACATATATTTATCGGATCGGAATTCAGGGAACTCTCACATTTTATAAAAAACTGGAGAATTCCCTCTGACGTGTTTCTAAATTTATAAAAACACTAAATATATAAATACTGCTTAATTCTGATTTTCGGTGTTTGTTAAAAACACGCATATTAAACAAGGGAAATGTCGAAAAATAAAGATTATGAGAAGAACATTAAAGGAAAGTTGATTAAATTCATTCCTTTTGTTTGTTTTTACCTTTTAAAGCAAGACAATGTTAAAAATCTGAGATGTTCCTTAATGTTTAGAATAAAACAGTTGACTTTAGGGTATGAAGCCGAGTCAATGGTAAGCAATCGTGTCCCATAAATGACCACATGATTGATATTCAGGTCAAAACCAAAGTGCTGACTTCTGGGCTAGTGATACCCTTAGGGGCGAAACGTCCACCAGCAGTGGCATCGACCTAGTGATGTAAATAGTTATGAAAGGTGCCAGGATTATGATTTAGTACGCCAGACGGACGCGCGTTTCCTCTACACAAGACTCACAAGTGAAGCTCAGATCAAAATAGTTATAAAGCCAAACAATTACAAATAAAGAGCAATGAGGACCCAAAATGCCAAAAAAAATATGCCAAATGCGGCTAAGGTTATATATTCCTGGGATAAGAAAATCCTATTTATTTTTCGAAAAATCAAAATTTGGTAACAAAAAAAGAATGTAACGATAGAGCTGCTAGTGAAGCCTTCGTGCGAAACATTTTGTGAAACAGAGTTGTGTAGTTCTTGCTTATTGTTGAAGACCGTTTGATGACCTACTAGTATATATAGTTGTTAACTTTCAAGACAGTTTGTTCGTGTGAATTTCTTACTTATTGTTAGTTATAGGATAACTGTAATTGGTAGATAGGCTCTATGCAACGTCTTCATGTCCGCCAGAAATGGTTTACCTGACCTCGGCCTCATTTCATGAATCAGTGATCAATGCTTAAGTTACGTGATTAGGTCTGTTTCTTAGAAACTACAAGCATTAGGTCAACCATATGTGGTATACATAACAATTGTAACATGTCAGTCTGTCAAATTTCATCTTACCTTGACCTTATTTAGATGGTTCATTTGTCAATGTTAAATTGATTTTTATCTTTTGGTCTGTTTTTTCAAATACTTTAAGCAGGTCAATTATATTTGGTGGATGAAATGATTTTAAGGAATTCATGTCTGTCTGGCAGTATCATATGACCGTGGCCTCATTGTCATGGTTCATTGATTAATGTTAAGGTTTTTAACTCTGAAGACAAAGCATTTAGAGCAAATCTGACATGGGATGAAATTGTTTATCATGTCTACATATATCTCCTCTGAAACTGTGAGATGAAACGGACAACCGGTTGTTGGGTTGCTGCCCCTGAATTGGTAATTTTACGGAAATTTTGGCGTTTTTGGTTATTATTTTGAATATTATTATTGAGAGAGATAAACTGCAATCAAAAATAATGTTCAGCAAAGTAGGATCTTCAAATAAGTCAACATTACAAAAATGGTCAATTGACCTTTGGCAGTAACCCAACAACGGGTTGTCCGATTTGTCTTAAAATTTCAGGGCAGAAAGATGTTGACCTGATAAACAAGTTTTTGGTTTCAAAGATACAAGCAAAACACTTTATTTTACCCGTATGTTCTACTTTTAGTCATGGCGGCCATCTTGGTTTGTTGGCCGGGTCATCAGTCACATTTTAAAATCTTAGATACCCAAATGATGATTGTGTCCAAGTTTGGTTAAAATTGGCCTAGTAGTTTCTGAGAAGAGGATTTTTGTAAAAGTCTACGGATGACGGACGCGGGAAGTGATGAGAAAATCTTACTTGGCCCTTCGGGCGAGAGTTCTAAAAAACATGGTGAGGTAATATCTAAACCAACATTAGCTGTAGAGGATGAACTCATGGAATTGGACCAGGTTTTTGTCAGAACCTTTAGCTATATTTACTTTGAAATAGCAAGTATAGAAATAAACCAAGCTGGATTGCAATCTAATCAATGAATGAATCTCTGATTTCGTTATCCTCATATGGGTTTACATACGAGCCCACAAGTTGTGGTTGATATGATTTTAATTTAGAATGTTAAATACTGTGGATTCATTTATTTTCGTGGGTACCAATTTTCGTGGTTTGGGGAAAACTTACATATTCATGGATATTTAATTTCGTGGTTTTGGCCAAGTCTACACTCATTCCTTTACAAAATATGTATTTTGTTGAACATTTGAAATTCGTGGTTCTCCTGTACCCACGAAATCCACGAAAATTGGTATCCAACGAATATTAATGAATCCACAGTACTGATGCTCTGTGTGTAAATTGTTTCATTCGATTACAAACACACTCCTGCTTGTACTTTTTATGTATTGTTTTGTTTAATCAGCGTGGTTCTTGACTATTTTACTCGTTATTACTTTTATTCGTCTACCTAGAAAGTTTCAACTACCGTACCATTATAACTTAATGAGAATATTGCAGATGAAAGCTTGAAAAATGAGTATTTCAAATGTATCTCGTGACCTGTAATCACTAGTCTATGAATCCAATTCAATTTTGAAAAAAAATGTACAAGAATATACAAAAGTTTACCTGAGGTTTCTATTACTTTAAAGTGCTAAAGGTTTATTATATAACTCTCAAAACAACAATACATTGTGCTGGTTTGGATCTTATAGGATATTTAATATTGAGAGATTGACAATTAATCCTGTCTATTTGAGGAGTTTTAATACTGTAAATAATAATTTGTTTAATGTCTTTTTTTCATGATAATGCTGGTCAAATTTGAAAGACAATTTATAAAATCTGATTTTGCAAAAAGTACAATCAAAGATCTGCTTCCTCAATACTAGTCTTCACAAGCTAGCTGATAGAAGGAGAACAGGTGCTTGGAAACTTTACTTCAATTTTTAGTAATAATCAACTTATAAAACACTGCATATAATTTTGACCATGAGTTGTAATTCAATTTGTTTCAGCATTTATAGAACTGAATATTTTTTCAAATGCTAATAGTTTTATGTCATATGTTGTAAAAGATGCACAAGATCCTGTTTTGAATACCACTGGTAGTCTTTTTATTTCAACAAGAGCTTTATTACATATAAGCTTTAACTTATTAATCAAAATAATCATATATTACAAATTGTAAATTAAAAGATAACATAGTAGGGTTATACAACACATCACACAAATTCTTTTAACACATACCCTCTGACTCATATAAATAAACAAAAATAGCTTTGTTTTAGTGCAGAATGAAATGAGGCAAATATAACTATTTTAAAATTGTACAAATCAATAATAAATTCAACAACACATAAATAATTTAGCATTTATAATATCTTTCCTCTTAAGGGGGCTCCTGGGTATAAATGATTTTTTTTTCTATTATAGGATTTCGCTATATAAGTTCATGAATGAACTTTATCATATACTTAAAAGAAAAATGAAATAAAAAGATGGGGTCACCGTTCATTTAAGCTAAAATCTGCCTCTGGAAGAAGCATACATTTTTGTTAATGTCCTTTTTTTCTGTTGAACTAATAGGAGAAAAAGAGGTAATATTGAAATAAGAAAATAACCTAATATAAGAAATCGCTTAAATTTTACAATTATTTAGTTTATGTACAGCTTATTTAAAAACAATAATAAAAAATATATGTCACCGATGAGTTAAAAAAGATATTTCAAATTTAAGGCCAAAAAATGGTATTTTTGCACCAAAGGGAGATAACTTGGAGCTTTTTTAATTTTCAAAGTCATCTGGGGCCAAACCAATAATTTTTTTGGATTGTTTTTTTGTACCATATCGTAAAGTTACAACTAATTGTGTAATGAATAAAATTTGTAATGAAAAAATAAAGGTTTAATTTTTTGCTAAAATTTTTGAACCCACAAGCCACCTTAAATAAAAATACAATGAAGGAAGACAAAACTCACAAATATCATCACCCCTAAGCCCTTCCCATTTCATCAATATTTATCCATTAACCATATCAACTGTTTTTCATCAATACAGTTTTTATCCATCAGTGATTTTTTACGAAAAGAAATTGCATATACAAGCTTTTCTTCTCCTAGCGAATACAATATGCTATAATAATATACTTTGGTGTGCTACTATTAGAGATAAAGAAGGGTATAGATTATAGACAATTACTTTATTTACTTTGTACAAATATTTATATTTCAACAGAAATACTTGATATTTAGAAACGTGATGCAGTAAATTTCAAAATCCAGACTATATATTCCTGAGGTGTAATATGTGATTTCTTAGTTAACAAATTTTTAAATATTATTCTTATTGGAAGTGAAATTGTATCTTATAATTTTATTGATCATTATAAACATTCCTATTCAGTCCTTATATGTTTTAAAAAACAGAAGGCAATGTGAAATAATAGGTACTTGTTTTCCATAAAAGGTTAATTTCTGTTATACATCTGCAGAGATAATACTCAAACCAAAGTATTCTAAATGTCTTTATACATCAATTTTCTAGAATTATACATGTCACAACAATACACTGGAAATGAACACACAGCATCAAATCCTAGAATTTCAAGGGGAATCATAGTTAGGCTGAAAATGAATTAAAGACCAATAGGGACATTCTATTCTTTAAATTTCTCATTTTCATTTTGACTTTCTTACAAAAAATTCCAATTTACATTTCTCACTCCCAATTGCAAGTTGACATTTAACTCTTTAAACTTAAAATTCCTCCTTTCAGACTTGACATTTTTTCTTTTTACTATTTTCCAAACAGTTCTACTCACTGGTGAAATAACTGTTCTATGCAAATGAATGGTAAAAATTTCTTGATTTCTTCTGAATTTTCTATTGTGATGTCATGAAAAAAGGACATATATAAAGAACACAACTTTCTTAAAATCTCTAAAAAGGAAGGACAAACTTTAAAATCATCATAGAAACAGATTCTACTACTATATCTTGTGTACTACAATTTTTATGCCCCACCTACGATAGTAGAGGGGCATTATGTTTTCTGGTCTGTGCCTCCGTTCGTCAGTTCGTCCGTCTGTTCGTTCGTCCTGCTTCAGGTTAAAGTTTTTGGTCAAGGTAGTTTTTGATGAAGTTGAAGTCCAATCAATTTGAAACTTAGTACACATGTTCCCTATGATATGATCTTTCTAATTTTAATGCCAAATTAAAGTATTGACCCCAATTTCACGGTCCAGTGAACATGTAAAATGATAGTGCGAGTGGGGCATCCGTGTACTTTGGACACATTCTTGTTATTCACTGTTTTACAGTTAAAATTTAACTGTCTCAAGAGGATTAATATCGTAAACAACATGATGTAGTGGTGGAATCTATATTTTCCCTTCCAACATGAAATTTCTCATTTATTCAATACTTGCATCATGATAAACCAATAAAAGTTAACAATATAATTCAAATGCTAAGTTACATAACAATGCCCTCAATGTTGCAAAACTAGAAAATATGATTCTGTAACAGTGTAGATAGCAGGAACTTCATTCATTCTTAAAATCACTGTAACATGGTAAGGAATAACATATATAAACAACCTATAAATTCAGATAGGTTCAGGCTGTTCATAGCTTTACAGCTTGCTGTTCGGTGTGAGCCAAGGCTATGTGTTGAAGACCCTGCTTTGACCTATAATGGTTTACTTTTACAAGTTGTGACTTAGATGGAGAGTTGTCTCATTGGCACTCATTCCACATCTTTTTATCTATTGAGGTAACAGATTCAAATCAAACTATATTATAACTGTCCAATATTCTGTGTTATATAAATGGCATCGTTACTATTACTTTAAATTGTTTTTAGTGACTATATATATTGTTTGGTAGAATTCAATTTTGTATTGTTTTACTGGTAAGTGTAATTCTTTATTTGCTGATTAAATGTGTTTAGTAAAAATAAGCACCTGTCATTTATGACTCAAGAAGTATCCTTTAATTTGTCCTAGAAGAAGAAATTACCTTAAAAAATACAAATCATACATCCAATTCAAAAAGAATTTGTAGAAATAAAAAATAATTAATTTAAAAATTTAATTCACAAACTCAAAGTATGTTGCATGCTCATTCTTGCAATGAATTATCTTTTAACACAACTTCATACATTTTGACTTGTGTATCCCTAAATAAATTATCTCCCTCAGGTATCTTCTAGCTTCTATTTATATCCACTGATCCCAAAAATTATCTCTCTTTGGTCTTTCCCAATGTCTATTTATATCCACTGATCCCAGTCATCTCCCATAAATTATCTCCCTTTGGTTTCTCCAAGTTTCTATTTATATCCATCGATCCCATAAATTATCTCCCTTTGGTCTCTCCCAGTTTCTATTTATAGCCACTGATCCCAGTCGTCATCATCATCTCCCATGTCAACACCTTCAAACAATCTGTTGAAACATTTACTGCCCATCTCACTAAAGTGTGAATACGGGTTAGCTTTCGCCAGGAAGCCATTACAAATCCAACAGAAATGGGCACGACATTTCATACACGTCATCTTGTTACAACCATCTATTTTCTGAGGAAAGAAAAGTTATTTATCTCATTTATTATTGTGTTCAAATTGTCATTTATACTAAGACTTTGTTAAATTTGACCAATCTTGTGATTTACTGTTATCATTTAATAAGTGTGTTGGTCCGTTTGTTTTTGATATGAATCAATTGATTACAATGTCATAAAACTTGAACATCTATTTAACATATGTCTTAAAAACAATAACCAATAGCCTTATGTTTTTTTCTTCTTGTTTTTGTTTGCCTTTACAACTGGGTCACACATTATTTAATTACAGTAAGACAACCACAAGTGCCTATCCAAACAAGTTTGATATTGTTCTCTTCATTAGTCAATCAGTGTTTTCCCCAGGTCCTTTTAATATCATGGTAATATGATGCTATAATCTTAAATATGATGCTATAATCTTAAATGTGATGCTATAATCTTAAATATGATGCTATAATCTTAAATAGGATGCTATAATCTTAAATGTGATGCTATAATCTTAAATGTGATGCTTTAATCTTAAATGTGATGCTATAATCTTAAATGTGATGCTATAAACTTAAATGTGATGCTATAATCTTAAATGTGATGCTATAATCTTAAATGTGATGCTTTAAACTAAATGTGATGCTATAAACTTAAATGTGATGCTTTAAACTTAAATGTGATGCTTTAATCTTAAATGTGATGCTTTAATCTTAAATGTGATGCTATAATCTTAAATGTGATGCTATATGTGATGCTATCTGAAGTGGTTTACTTATAGATTATGTTATGAATGTGATACTATAATTTTTAGTAACAAGATGGTATTTCAATTTCCTCTGTTTATCTGTGAAATTGTGTGGAAATCATTTGCGGAAGCTATTGAGCTATTTGTTAAATTATTACCTGTATTTGTGCCCCACAATGGGGACATTTTTTGGCAAAGCTGTCCAACCATTCATTACTAAACGATTCCTCTACAGCCTGCTGGATGGCAGCTTTACCAAATTTCTTCTCTAAAAGTTTTCTTGTCGCCTCATCTCCATTCAACCATTCATCCTTCAATTTCCTTAATCCCTCTGTAATTTTTTATAGGAATAAATATAAAGCTAGTTTAGAGCTTAGTGAAAGTTAACAAAATAAACATATAAGTTTTTAACTACAAAAAAAATGTATAATGTTGGGAAAGGAATAAATGCAGACAGCATTTAACACATTTTAATTAAAAATTTCAATTTAATTTCTTTTTTCTGCACTTGTATGAACATAATGTCAAGACATTAATCCTTTTATGTATTGTTTTCCAGTATTATAGATTATGGTATCAATCACATCCTTTTACCTTTTTCCCAATCTAACCATCACAGTTCTCTATTTTTACATGAGTTTAGACAAGTTTTGACTCAAATATTAGATAAACAGAAATTTACAAAATAAATTGATTCCACATGGTGATAATCTCAGACAATCATGTAAAGTTAACATTCTCAGATAGAATGTAAGAATGATACAAACCTGCTTTTATCCTACATGGTGACAATCCATGATAACTAAGTTTACAAAGCGTACAAAATACAAAACAACAGCTAGCACAAGAGGCCATGGACATCTCCTTGTCCATGATAACTGGCTGTTGACAGGAAGGTCGAGGGCAATAGGCTATGTCCAGCATAGTATCTAAACCAGTCTGTAGAAGGAGTTTATCATACTTGGCATATAATTCTGGTGGAACAAGTTCCTTTACCTGAAATTAGAGTTTTTTATTAGTAGCATGAACAAGACAGCATCCAACTAACTCTCATTATTGTCTTCTTTATCTTCAAGGGGTGGATTTTATCTAAGCTATGTGTTTGATTGTAAATGTCAGCAAAGTTATTTGTGTCACTGGGTTGCTGTCTCATCAACATATATACACCCGTCTATTTTTGCTCATACTATAGATAATACAATGTATCCTCTAATGTTAATATTTGAAAGCTAAAAGCTAGTGCATTGGAATGTCAAGGGTAATCAATAATTGTTAACTAACTAGATATATATTGCTTTTCCTATTCACATTCTACATCTAATGCTATCTTAAATAACATTCAACAAGGCAAAGGATGTGTAACTGACAAAATGTACTAGAATTACCAAATGTTTTTGTTAAAACTAATAGAATATCACAGTGTTTGTACTACTACTAGCATGACAGGTGGCACATGCAGATCAGAATCTGCCGACCATTCCTGAGAGCACCCCCAGTTTTGTTGAGTTCATGTCGCTCAGTCGTTAGTTTTTCATGTTTTGTGTACTGTTCAGTTGTTTGTTGGTCTTTTTTCTTTTTTTGCCATAGCAGTGTCAGTTGATTTTTTTTACTTTTGAGCTTGAATGTTCCTATAGTATCTTCCGCTTATCTTTTACATGCTTTTGAAACCTTAAGTTATAGCTTTACCTGAGATTGGTGAGCTTGTGATTCACATTTGTCTTCAGGGCAGTACAAACCATTCACATTTCCTTCACCAATCTGAACTGTGAAGTATTCCTTCATACATTCCTTACAGTAAACATGACCACATTCATAAAAGTTAATACACTGTGAACCTGTTCTATCACAAAAACAAACTTTACACTCAAACAATGTCCTGTCAAATTCAATCTGTTTAACCTGCTTGTCATAGTCAATAAGTGTTGCAAGGAGTCTATTTTGAGAGGCTATGTCCTGGATAGCTCTTCGATCATACTTCTCCGTTGATTGTTTTCTTTCTATGGATTGGGGCGTAGTTAAGTCTAATGTATCAGATAAGCCAAGAAATTCATAAGATTCATCCTGAAGAAAACTTGTCCATAAAAACACAACAACACACGGTTTATATTCTTCCCAAATTTCATCTAATCTTAGACATAATTTAGTTAGCTGAAAGAAAATTTAAATATCAGTATATCATTTTATTACTTTGTTTAGTTAGTTATAAAGAGATAGTTTTACAATTTTTAAATGTATACAACATTCCATAAATAAATGGAGAATCTATTCACTAGACCCAGATGATGGTCCGGCTTGCATATAACATTGTAAAGGGACATAATCCAATAACAGTAAAATGACACTACCAAAATTTGTACTTGATGTAAGTTGTAATAAACATTGTGTACAAGTTTCATAAAATTTGGTTGAGGCAAACATAAGTTAGAGAACAGAAATTCAGCAATTTTTCCATTTTTAAAAGAACATACATTGTATATAACTCTAGAAATGTAAAAGTGACCACAACAAAATTCAAATTTGATCTGTGTTTTGTGGTAAAAAGCTTTGTGTATAAGATTCATATTATTTGGTTGAGGCAAACTAAAATTCACAACAATTTTTATGTTTAAAAGGGGTCATAGCTCTATAAAGGTAAAAGTGATGTCACCTTAATTTAAACTTGATCTGTGTTTTGTGGTGATAAGCATTGCTTGTAAGTTTTATAACATTTGGTGAAGGAAAATGTCAGTTAGGAAATTGAAACCAAAAATTCAGCAAGAGTTCCATTTGCAAAAGAACATAACTCTAAGAACAGTACAAATAAAGGCACCAAAATAAAATCTTAATCTTTGTTTTGTAGTAATAAACAGTGTATAAGTTTCATAGCAATTTGGTTGATGCAAATTAAAGTCAGGGGCCATGAAAATGAGGTCAAGGACAATAAACATGTGACCGACAGAAAGTTTGTAACATGTGGCATCTATAAACAAAGTATTATATGCATCTATGTCTTCCACCTTCTAAAATAAAAAGCTTTTCGGAAGTTTGCTAACACCGGCTCCAGATAACTATCCCTATGTTGAGCTTTCTGCAACAAAAGTTTCAGTCGTGACAAAAATGATAATAAACTAGGTTTAAAATACATGTACCATTAAATTCCTGTAATTAATCTGTATGTCAGCAAACAAAAGTTTTGACCAATTATTGATACTCTTATTTCTGTTGTGAAGAACGTGTTAGTTATGAAAATATTATATTCCGTAAAATCTATAAATACCTGTTTCCTATTCAACCATTTACACGACAGGGTAAACTGTGGTGGGGTTACTGAAGGGTAATCTTTTGGTAATTGGAAGTTAAGAGAAATAGGTGGCAGATTCTTCACTACATGTTCTTCTATCTTGTTATCTGAAAATATAATGTAAGTTATGTTAAGGACCCATTAAGTACAAAAGGAAAGTGTTTTATAGTGAAGGGAATATTGAAATATAAAAGAGTTGTGGTATAATTGCCAATGAGACAACTATCCATCAAAGTTCAAATTTAGACATGATGTAAGTGGATGTAAGCAATCATAGGCAACCATACAGCCTTTAACAATGAGAAAAACCAACATCCTACACTATTAAAAGTGCCAACATCAAAAGGAAGTTTGGAAAAATAGTAGGCAGATGTTTCAATACATGTATTTCTGTCTTGTTAAGTTGTTATCTGGAAATATAATATATATGTTAATGTTAAAAACCCATTACATACCGGGTACATGTACATGTATGTACAATAGTAAAGTGTTTAGGTAACTGGAAGTGAAGAGAAATAGGAGACAAGTTCTTCACTACATGCTCTTCTGTATAAATCTTACCTTTAGACAGAGACTTTATACTAAAATTATCTGGTATATGTGAACTGACTAGAAACTGTCCTCCAGGTTCTTCTGTATCATCTGACACTGACAGCACTGTTTCATCATATATACTGGTTAGTGCTAATAGTTCATCTTCTTGTTGTTCCTTGTCTGTCATTTCACTTCATGAACATTTATGTATAAAAGTTTTCTTTGGTTTTGAATATTATCGATTGCTCTGCAAAAGATGTAAACATTTTCTCATTATCAGTGATTATTTGGCATGTAAACATGGTAGAAGAAGAAGTGAACACCACAGATAATGCGGAGATAAAATTCAGCTTTAATAATACAATACAAAGTGTAAATACTATATGTCTTTGCATGAGCTATAGATCTGATGCGATAATACATACATGTACATGTGTAAGTCCCAACAAGACAGTAGGAATGCCCTTTAAAGTCAGGCGTCGAATGGTCAAATTGGTTAAAATTATATCGTCAAAATACAGTCAGAGATATAACTCTATAGGGTTATTACAGAAAATAACTTGTGTGTGTTATTACAGATACTTTTCCTTAAATTTTCTAAATCTAAATCTGTAATAACATATGTTTGTTATTTGTAAAATTAGTTAATCTATAGTGGACTCTAGGGAACTCTTGAGACTTTGTGCAGAAACTAAATGCATAGCCTTGATAATTAATTTTTAAATTGAATTAATACATTTTTGATTAACCATGGTTAATCAATGAGACAAGGCTATTTTGGAATTAACCTAGCTGTGATAACAAGGCTTTGTTATTAAAGAAATGTAACTTATTATATAAGACACTTGGGAATTACTGAGAAACTTGCGCAGAACCTCATTACATTCTCTGGTCATTATTTCTTACAATAAATTAAAATACATTGTAATTAAGCACATAATATCTGAGCAAATGCTTTGAAGTGATATAGAGAAGCTGTGATAACTCCCTTTAGGCCACGGTTTTTTAATTTGTTGGTTTACGGATTTTCTCCATGAAAAAATCGGGTCGGTTGGTCGGAAAAAAAAGAAAAAAAAAGATCTTTCAAGACAGAAAACTGATATGCAAAATAAAAATATATTTCATCTTTCTAATAATATGTTTGTCATACTATTTTGTCATCTTTCTTAAATTTTAGTTTGATGAAATATTATTGCTCAGCTGTTAACATCGCATGACATTGTCTAATAATTTCCCGTAAAAAAACGTGAGTACACGGACAAAGAAGAAATTATATCATCATTTCACAAACAAGAAAAACAGATTCACGTCAGTTATTTGACTAAGCTTTTAATCAAAACTTGGTGAAAAATAATAAGCACGAAAACTGATGAAGAAAAAAAAGTAAAAACGTCGTACGAAAATAAGTTTCAACACACGTGTCAAAAACGTAATAGACTCGTCCACTGGAAAAACGAGAATATCAGGTTAAATAATCTGTTGTTATGCATTCCCGTTTTTTTTTTTATCCAAAAGTGCTTTTTTTATTATAGTCTATGAAACAAGTAAATATCAAATGATTTGTTGAAATTCCGTACTTTAAACTGATGTCTTGACAACAAATGGAAGTTTTTAACGACCTTGACTGGCTATACAGCCCTTGCACGGTCGGTGCTGATGTCTTGAACTTCCACCTGTCCACATTTGGACAAGTCTATTTCTATGAGAACATGCATCTTACGGACTGGTGACAAATAAGGGAAACGAACTTATTGTGTAATTGGTTTTAAACACAGGTTTCGTTCCGCAAAATTATTTGCGCAAACGACATTTCAAGGTCATTAATAATTGATTTGTCTATTTTTAGAAACGTAAACTGGAAGTTTCATTTTTTCACAACAGAAGTGATATGCCACTTCTGTTAGTGATTAATGCATTTCATTTAAAAAAAAAAGGATATTTTAATTCTTTTTCGGGGATAATGCATTGTTAGGGTCGGCGAGAATAAAAAAAAGCCTAGAAATTCGATTTTATTTTTATTCTGGAAATCAGCAAAATCGGGTCGGCAGATCCGTAAACCAACAAATTAAAAAATCCTGGCCTTAGTTATTGCAGGCATATTTTTCTGTAATATCATATAGGTGTACTATTCAAAATTGGAATACTATGAACTGTTACATCTTTCAATAGTTAAGACAATAGTAATATCAATAGAACTTGTATACATTTTAACTAAACTTATGATGTATATCATCAATTTGAAACATGTAACATACGTATGTTATCACAGTTCTTTGATTTTTTAGTCCAAAATAACAAATGTATGTTATTTTCCTGTAATATAGGATAGAGTTATATCCCTGACTGAAATATTCTCATCATAATTTGTCAGAGGGATCTAATAGTATCCACAAAAATAGTCCAAATATTTAAGACGTCTTGATGGCCATTTTTATTTTTTTATTTGACGCCTTCCTGCGTCAATGTAAGGGGTAAAAAAAAATATTCTAACCTTTCAAGATCTCATAATTATTTGGACTACTGCAATAATTATATTTGACTGTTTCTGTTTTATAATATTTTTGAAAAGAATTTTTTAAATCATTAAATTACTTCATAGTCATGACAAAAGTGCACATCTACATCTACATAATACTTCTTAACTTCAATATGTTGAAGATTACAAGAAGGCACATGCTAGGGAAACAAATTAAAACTAAACATATTTACAATAATTGCAAGAAAAAAAACCATGTTACCATTGTGAAGTGAAAAAGTCGTTACAAGTTCATTTGTGCAGTGGTTAAAAATAAAGGCACCCAACTTTTGTTGATAAGGGGTGTGCCCTGAAAATAACTGAAGTGAAGTTTTGACCATATTTCCAGATCCCTGTTCTTATCTTCATATCTTAGCATCACATCGGTCAATTCATTCAATATTGCAAATAACTGCCTACATTAGCAATCCTAAAGTCTTCAAAGATCCTAGACTAGTCCTTGAAGGACTTGGACATATATGTATAGCTAGTTTGATAAACATCCTAGATCCCTTGCTTTATAAAAAAATAAGGCTGATTTTTATCACGCGCAAAAGTGACTAAAGCCCTCAAAATCCTAGCTAAAACCCTGACTAATAGTTATCATACACCTTATCGCTATTCCCGCTTGACCCGAGAATCTATTCCGCTTGAACTATTGGCGTCATACAACAATCACTTTTCCATTGTGGCGTCAGATATTTTGAATTATGACGTCAAAATTTTACGGGACCCTGTGTGATGTCCAGTAATGGCGGACAAATAGCGATAAGGTGTATTAATGTCATATATAACTAATTTGTCATGAACTTAATGAAGGTATATTTCTAAAATTTATGACTCGCCACAGGCACTAGACGTTCTGTCAACAGTATAAAAATATTGGCAATGAGAAGAAAATAGTGTCCATATATATGATATAGAGAAGGCTTTTTTTTTTAGACAGAACGTCTAGTGCCTGTGGACTCGCCTATTTAAAAAAGGTGAATGACCCCTTCTTCTAGTTCTTTTCATTCATTTCGTTTTCGCGATGCCAATATATAAAACACGTACAGTACATTGTTAATTTGTTTTAACATTAAAGAATATGGGTGAAAGTAAATCAGGTAACAATTTCTTACAGTTACACAATCGCTGTCAAATGTATAAGGAGCCGAAAAGGACTAGGGAGGAACACGAGATTTTATGCATGGATTTGATAAACTATCGAATGTTTCTCCTTTTGGTGGGAGCACCATAAGGCGCCAATCTTAAATCAATCAACTAAAATCAACTTATTTTTTTTTATTAACTATCAATTCCCCTACCTGACCATTTCATACCTACAAACTGTTTCTCTCAATTGCCTTATACAGTCCTGGAATGGTTCAAACTGCTGTTCTGCATGTAGATAAGCTTTTTCATATTTTAGAAGTTGCTCTTACTTGTTATTGTCTTTAATTTTGTATGCATGTTATAATTTTATTTGTGCTTAACTTTAGGTGTGTTAAGGATGTACTTAGGTGAGGTTTTGGATTTTGTGTCAAATGTTCGGCCTCCTTGGTGCTTTTTCATAAATGAGTTCTCATCTAAAATTTGTAATTCTCATATGCTAAAAGAGAATTTTTTGACAATTTTTGAATTTTTAAGGAAAATTATGTTGTATTCTACTAAATATTTCAATGTCCCGAGAAAATGTTACAGCCATGTTCCATATTTGGAATATTTCTACTATATTGCATTTGTTTTAGTATCAACATATGCTCATTTTACAAAAAATCATACTGATTCATTTATTTCTATGAATAGTAGAAACTGCATTATAGGTTTTATTAATTCTCAAAGATTATGGATGCTCTCTCGATTATATTAATAACTTTTGTAGTTGTGAAATTGTTGTGTATAAAAAGCACTTCTTATTTCTGTATATGGCATATTTAAGAAAAGTGTCTGCGGATAATGAAGAACAAAATTAAAATTGCATCTCCACCTTTGATAGATGCTGATGTAATACTTTTAATTTCATATTGAAGTCCATTGCATACCTCAACGTTTGGATGCTGGCTTCCAATTATTTATAGATTCTGGCATCCCAACATACTACGGAAACTGACATCTCAACATATCTGGATGCTGGCATCCCAAAATATTCGGATGCTGGCATCCCAATATATCCGGATGCTGGCATCCCAATTTATCTGGATGCTGGCATCCCAAAATATCCGGATGCTGGCATCCCAATATATCTGGATGCTGGCATCCCAATATATCCGGATGCTGGCATCCCAAAATATCCGGATGCTGGCATCCCAATTTATGTAAATACTGGCATCCCAATTTATCTGGATGCTGGCATCCCAAAATATCCAGATGCTGGCATCCTAATATATCCGGATGCTGGCATCCCAATTTATCTGGATGCTGGCATCTCAAAATATCCGGATGCTGGCATCCCAATATATCTGGATGCTGGCATCCCAATTCATCTGGATGCTGGCATCCTAATTCATCCGGATGCTGGCATCCCAATTTATCCGGATACTGGCATCCCAATTCATCCGGATGCTGGCATCCCAATTTATCCGGATACTGGCATCCCAATTTATCTGGATGCTGGCATCCCAAAATATCCGGATGCTGGCATCCCAATATATATGCGTGCTGGCATCCCAACATATCTGGATGCTGACATCCCAAAATATAGGAATTCTGGCATCACAACCATGCAGACATGTACCATTTTTCATTATGAAATACGACTTAAATGCTGCTTCCTAATCAATTGATTTTAGTATTAAGCCACCAATATAACACCCAGAACATTTCCTAAGGTTTTGATGTGTGTTGAATGCATACTAAAATAATCAAGTAAACATAAAAAAAAGCTACTGATGAATGCCGGGAAGATTATATTTTTTGTCTTTGTTCATGTCCAGTGGCCAGTTTAATGCATATTGAGAATGCGACATCATAGGTCAGTATGTGAAATGTATACTTGACCAACAAACTGAGTCTGAATTGTAAAGTTCTAGTTTACCATGTGAATGCTGATGTTAACAATTTGATATCCATAAGACTATGTCAATGTACTACCGGTAAGTTTCCAATAATAAGCCAATTTTAAAGGTTTTTTTTCTGACTTTGATTACCATTATGAAAGACATGATGTATACATTTTATTGACTACATGTATAATGGTCTCGAGACAATACATTTATATATGACATCAGGACTACAATTTTCAAATCTGCTCATGTTTCGAATGTTCATAGAATTTATTTTTTTGAAAATAAGCCCAATGACCATCAACCTTTGGAATGTCTGATTAACTAATTATAGTCATCCAGGACATACACTCTACAAAACAGATTGGAGACTGTACCTTTATGAAGATGCTAAATATGAGGTGCATTTAATGTATAAAGTAAGGAGATTTGTTTTCCGCACTATTGTCTGTATACCATAAAACATGTACCACAATGCAATATTTAAAAAAAATATATTATCGATACTGGTGCAGTGTCTTTGATCTGTACGTACTGGATATTGTCAGTATATCTGGACTTGCTGTATTCATCTTACAATGTGTCAGTACATTTTGTCAGCATATTTTAGTACTGGAGTCTTTCATGTCATTAACAAAACTTTTTTTTTATTACAATCATTATTAAACTTGTATCTTTTTTTCTGTATTTTGATATTTCAATATTTTTTAATTATTTAATCAAATCAGTTACACGAACTGGAACTTTCAAACTTTCTATTATCATGTATTGCTAGTAATCTGAAATCAGCTGGAATCACAAATGATCTGGTGCTGTTTGGATGATTCGTCGTCTGAGTATAACCTGTCCAATAACTATAAAGTGTTGCGATACATTAATACACAACACATGAATAGTAACCAGAAATGTGAAGCCACTTCTTTACTCTTTACAAATGCTGAAAAGAGAAATAATAATTATATGAAAGATTATCAAAAATAATTTTTCGTTGTAACATCACAAAACTAGGGAACCGAAAGTAAATATTCATGTATGATGTCATAATGATGTAGAATTAAATTTAAAGATTACTTTCTCACTCGTGGTTGATAGTAAAAATAAAATACTTGCACACCCCCTTCCCTACGAGAAAACACATTATTATTCGAAGAAAATCTTTATTTAAACTTCTTTTAAATTAAGTTTTCCACACCAAATTATATATGCCTGTTGTTTATGCGTACTCGTTAAAACTATTCAAAACACATATGAACCACTAGTTCAATTGAAATTTTGTGGAACAACATCCAGGTCTATACTGTACATTATGAAACTGAAAGGGAGAAACGTGTTCAATTTCATCGAAGTTTTTATTTAGAAATACATCCTACATGTATTTAGTGACTTTCGTGAAATTTAATTCCCATCTAAGATTGACGTATTCGGTTAACACATTAATTTGTGCGGTTTTTTTAAATTTTAGTCTTGTCCTGGAACACAAAACTCTTGTAGCGATATTTACATTTTGTTCATTGTTGGAGGCCATATGCTGACATTTAATTGTAAACTGCTTAGTCATGTTAGTGCTATATTATTTGGTCTCAGTCCGGTGGAGAGTTGTTTCATTAGCAATCATACCATTACTCAGATATTACTCACACTTCAAACGGCTGTTTTGCAAGACAAGCTAGGCCCCAGGGGGCGGTAACTTCGATATTTTTTTGGTAGGGGTTTGCCATTTTTACCTAAAAAAACGTACCCATTTTAATATAACATTCACTGAAATTCAGTACCTATAGTTATATAAATATTTAAGAAAGAATGAACTATACTTATATACAATATTTAAAATATGACCCATGCTTATATAAGCATTAACTCATAATTCATAAATATACCAGCTACTCTAGTTTTTATATATGAATTGACATCGTTTGGTGTACATATATTTTTTCGTTATGAAGATCATACCCCAAATCAATATACAGTCATCAAACGTAAATGAATTTTAATATAGGATGTCATTAAAAAGGAGGGTCATTTTTATATAAAATCTCGCAAAATTATGACCCATATTTTTGGCACATCCCCGTATACCCAATAATAGGAAGTTAACCCCCCGTGCTAGGCCCATGAGCGTAGGAAGTCAAGAATCAAAGAAATCTCGGACGGGCACAAGTTAACTAGTTTTAGACCCTTGCAAAAAAGAGGCAAACAACACATTCAATTTTCTAGACCGAAAATCAATCTTAAATTAAGTTTTTCATACTTTATTTTTCTTGAACTCAGACTCTTACCAGTGATGCATTTTAATGGTTTTCCTATAGGTTGTCTAGGGGTAAATAAATCAAATTTGCGGACCCAATGATTTTACTGGCCATGGCCATATTGATGGTGGTTAATCGTCTCAGTGGGGTTTATGTCGATCATATTTCTGTCAAAACTATTCATAACTTCATGAAAAAGGACATACTTCAATAAGGCAAAATAAAAAGAATATATGTGTTTTCCCTATGTCTGTCTTGGAGTCTCGTCGCTACCATAGGCGGGTCCAGCCCCCCTCCTTTTTCGTGTGAAAAAAATGGTTTATTATACAGGTAAACATTAAAAGAAGACTTTAGCGGGGCCCTCTGTTATGGCAGTCAGTGCCCCCCCAAAATCCCATTTATAGAAAGTTTTGGAATCACCATTTGCTACCACAAACGGATCGAAGTGCATTACTCCCCAACGACATGGGAGAGGGGGAATAGGACCTTTATCGGGACTCCGTGATCGGATGTTTTTAAACTCGGGATTTCGGGATTGACCCTTTCGGGATCCGGGAATTTTTTTTTCGAATTCGGGACCTCGGGATTTTGTGTTTTTAAGCCCGTGATTTCGGAATTTCATGTTTTTAAGCCCGGGATTTCGGGATAAGAACCCCTCCTATCCCCCCTCATGGGAGAATCTGGCGACTGACATTAACCATTGTTGCCTAACCCTTTGTGTCTGTAATTTCCCCTCTGGAAGTAATCAGAATTATATTATCCGGCTGGCGTATCAAGTCACTGAAATGCGTCCGAGATTACTCGGACTTCAAACCACAGGGACTCGGTTAGCAGATTAAAATTTTGTAAATCAATGTTTTTAATTTATTTTTTTATTATTTCCTGTCTATTTGCATTACTATATTAACGTATTTAAAGTTGCCATCACTATTTCTTTGTTTTCTGGCAATGTGCAGTTTACTATCCATATCCATATACTGAAAAAAACCTAAAGGGATCTAAGTCGCCATCTTGAATTGCCTTCCCTACTTTAGATAAAAAATAATTAAAAATATGAATAAATTACTATATACCTTACAACAGCCCTCATTTTCTTCCGAAATGATTCTTCTATAACATGCATATTTTGATTTGTGGATTAACAGAACCCTTACGAAGTTTGAGTTGCATTCGTGTCAGAATATTCAAATTTCCCGGCGAAAGCAACGTATCATTCGGAAACTTCCGGGTTGATGCGTTTACCAAAACGATAAATCCATATAAACAGACGAGTGCTGTCCCTTGATTTATTATTACATATCGAGCGCAAAGTTAACGAATAGAACCTTTCTGCAAACGGGGTAACATAAATCATTGACTTGTTCGAAGACACATCAATAAAATAAAGAATTTACTAAAAATATTGACACGTTCAATGGGATTTATAAGGTTTACTAACAGTACCAGGATATAAAAAAGGGGGAGGGCCGGTTGGTAGGTGAACTTGGAGTAATACTTTGAAAAAGTATATTAACTTATCATACATGCATGTATGAAGTTCAATCGGAAGGCCCCTTTTTCCATATACATACATACTCCTCTGATTATATAAGTGTAAGTGTTGTACTGCATAAATCCATGATTTGAAAAATATCAGGATGTCAGAAATACAACCCGCTGGTTTGGGACAATCATTTGATATTTTCAATGGGCGGAGGGATAGGAGGATAATCTGATATTGAAACAATACATGCACTAGCCGTTCAAAGACAATTTTCTTTGATATTTAATTAATATGAAGGATATCTTGGTGTGGCGTAGGTATGAAGTTAGGGGACAGCACTCGTCTGTTTATAAAGATTTATCGTTGTAGTAAACGCATCAACCCGGAAGTTTCCGAATGATACGTTGCTTTCGCCGGGAAATTTGAATATTCTGACACGAATGCAACTCAAACTTCGTAAGGGTTCTGTTAATCCACAAATCAAAATATGCATGTTATAGAAGAATCATTTCGGAAGAAAATGAGGGCTGTTGTAAGGTATATAGTAATTTATTCATATTTTTAATTATTTTTTATCTAACGTAGGTAAGGCAATTCAAGATGGCGACTTAGATCCCTTTAGGTTTTTTCAGTATATGGATATGGATAGTAAACTGCACATTGCCAGAAAACAAAGAAATAGTGATGGCAACTTTAAATACGTTTATATAGTAATGCAAATAGACAGGAAATAATAAAAAATAAATTAAAAACATTGATTTACAAAATTTTAATCTGCTAACCGAGTCCCTGTGCTTCAAACAGCTGTTTTGCAAAACAAGCTAGGCCCATGAGCGTAGGACGTCAGAGTAATCTCGGACGGGCACAGGTCAAATCGTCTTTTAGTCCTATAGAAAAATTCGACATCTGATAATGTCGATAATTTATATATGAAACCATTACAGACATACATGATACAGTTGTCGAGTTGAGTAGAACATTCCTTATGTCATGAATGAGTGGGGGGGGGGGGGGGGGGGGTCATCAATGGCTAAATCTGAGAAATCTCGGACTACGAAGTGCATGTAAAATATAAGCAAATCTTCTTACCTGTATGAATAGCGTTCTAATTGCGAATATGTTATTGTTATATCAAAATGATGATAAATTGCGGCATACTGGCTAAAGAAGTGTTTTTCGTCCTTCCCCTTGCAACCATGTCCACTTCGCCGATTTTAAACATTCTTTTTACATGACGTCATGCGGGTGGGATTTACCGCAATTAGCGTAAAAAAATAGTGCAAGCGCTTTCAGTATTAAACATAAAAAAAACTAATATATAAGAGAATATTAAAAGGGTTATCTGTTTTAATTACTTTTCAAAAAATATTTATATCGGTATAAGTGATTCTTGAGAATTGATTTCTTTTCATGTTTACTGTGTCTGCACGAATCTCTACGCATGATGGTAAACCACCTCTTACGTCATTAGATTTCTGACGTCATTAGATAAAGTGTTGGGAAGAAACAACAAACGGATTTTTGTTGTTGTTTTATTTTTTGTATTACACCAAATTATGCATTGGAGTACATCTATAGAAATTCGGCCAACGGTATATCAAACAGAACTTGAAGGATTACTGCATTTTGATATTTTGCGATGTCTGCACTCCTACAGTTTTGGATGCCAGCATCCAAATATAACGGGATGCCAGTATCCCAATAAAACGGGATGCCAGTATCCCAATAAAACGGGATGCCAGCATCTCAATAAAACGGGATGCCAGCATCTCAATAAAACGGGATGCCAGCATCTCAATAAAACGGGATGCCAGCATCCCCAAAAACGGGATGCCAGCATCCCAAAAAACGGGATGCCAGCATCTCAATAAAACGGGATGCCAGCATCCCAAAATAACGGGATGCCAGCATTTCAATATATAGGAAATCCAGCATCCCCAAAAATTAAAAAAATAGTTTTACAAACTATATGCAAAACTAGCATCCCAGTAATAGTAAGATGCGCCAGTACATTATTATTTTAACAACAGCATCTACATCAAATCTTAATGCTAGAAGCATATTAAATAAAACACACAGCATACGTACTATAAAAAGATGCTACCTTATGCAAAATATGAAAGCAATTAAAAAATTGAGAAATACTTTGAAAAAATATTCAAAATTAGCATCTTTTCTAAATATGCTATTTCCTAAAAGTCCGAGTCAGCCTTTTCCCGCCATATTTCAATTCTTAAATATCTCGAAAAGGAGGTCCATGACCTATCAATATTGTAAGCTTTCTTTTATCCTTAATTGATGCTCTACCAGCTTATAGTATCAATTTTAACTTTTTCACCTAACCTCACCTAAGTACATCCTTAAACTGTAAGTTGTGCTAAAAGTATTGGTTTGTTTAGATATGTATTTAGTAGTGCTTTGCTTGTAGTTCAATATGCATGTCTTGTCTGCATGTTTTGTGTAATAATGTTGTGTTTATGTTATTTTCATACTCGGTAAAAAAAACTTTATCCTATACTTTATCAAATAAAAAAATATGGGGTCACCGCAAGTCATTTAAGCTCGCAGTGTGCCTTCAATAGAGGGTTGCTACTCACCAGAAAGCTATTAAACAAAGAGTTCCAAATGGTGAAGTTGAAATCATCATTTGTAAATTTTACAGACGCCATCACGATCGCGAGTTGGTTGACCGTTATGGAATAACCGTTTCACAAATGATATCGGATATGTTTCTTACGTCGTAACTACAACCCCCTTCCCTTTCATGAATGTGACCTATCGGATTAGACTATTTACCGGATTTGTTATCACATAAGCAACACGACGGGTGCCACATGTGGAGCCGGATCTGCTTACCCTTCCGGAGCACCTGAGATCACTCCTAGTTTTTGATAGGTTCGTGTTGTTTATTCTTTAGTTTTCTATGTTGTGTCATGTGTACTATTGTTTGTCTGTTTGTCTTTTTCATTTTTAGCCTTGGCGTTGTCAGTTTATTTTAGATTTGTGAGTTTGACTGTCCCCTTGGTATCTGTCGTCCATCTTTGAGAAGCATGCATTTTTGTTAAGGTACTTTTTTTTGGTTGAACTAAGAGGAGAAACAAGGTAATATCGAAATAAAAAAGAACTGTAGTGAAGAATTTTTTTTTTTTCAAGTTTTGCTGATTTTTTTGTACCCTCGAGCCTCCTTGAGAGCTTATGTTTGTAACCGAATTTCCAATTTCCTGTCACTATACAATTAATAATTCTTATATTTACAACTTAGGTAGACCTCAGAACTTTTTATTTTTTTATTTTTTTTCAAGTACACATCAATTTCACGTGAATTTAAATTCATGTGAATCTCACAAAAAAATCACTTGCATTTCGCTTATAGGTGAAACTTATAGGTGAAACCGTCACATAAAATCAGTTTATGTGAAACCACGTGAAATCCACGTGAAAACCACACGATATTATTCCACCTGGAATTCACATGAATTTTAAATAAAATAATTCAAATAACATCTAAATTTTCAATTTTGACCAATTCTTCATCAAGCTTTCAGATCATTGATATCATATCCGTCAGCTAAAATGGGAATATATGAAGGCTGATTGGCCAAGAATTGGCAAATTTAAAGATGAACGCAAATTTGTCGAAAAGATTTGTGCAGAAAAGTTTGTAGCACTATTTGCAACTATTTCCTTACAACGAAAACTGCTTAATGTACATCATAAATAAAATGTATCAACATCTAAAATTGTATATTACTTGCATTGGCGTATTTAAATAATGGTTGATTTGTTTTTAGATTCATGTGAATTGATGAATTGAAGAAATACTCTGTCTTCTGTAATCAAATTTCAAACAATATAATAGAGTAAAAACGTTGAACTTATTAACATTATAAAATTTACCATTCATTACACTTTTTGGTTTCGTTATCGGCTACGGTAACGGATTCGAATTCGGTTTCGGTATCGGCTTATGGTGAACATGTCTAATAGTCAACCAATCAATTTTTTGTCTGATGAGACAGAAACATATTACGAATAACAAGTATCATTATCTGGCAATTGAGTTATCATCAGATCAAAGATGGAAACTACATTTTCTGCATTATTCATAAAAAAAAAATCAACCGAGAAACTAAGATTGGTTGTCAGAACATGAGGAATTTTTCACAAGACATTACAAATAAAGGCTGATAGATCGAGTGTAAGTGCGTCTACATTCGCAATATGCCGCTACAGTATGGGATTGATAGAAATAAAAACCACGAAAACTGATAATTGAAATCCCTCAATATGGTAAAAAGATGAGCTGCCAGATTTAAAATCTCTGCACATAACTAGGGAAAGCGATTACATCATGCAAACCGTTGTATGGCATACTGGTATTATAAAGGTGGAAAATGATAGACTAACATTATAAGGCAACACCTGGTGGAGAACCAGTAAACATACCATTATATGTGTGGAGACCAGATTAAAAATTGGACCAACTCAACCAGATAATCCAAAAAGAGAACATTTCAAGACCAAGTCTTCACAGATGCGATGAATTGCAGCTATTTACCATTCACCATCACTTACCTGAACAACCTGTTCTTTGAAGCCTTCCAAGATACATTCCAGACATGTTGAACTCCAAGCAGCGCGTACGGACACAACGGATGCAAAAATAACCCATCTATTTTATTCTATTTATTTGCACTTGTAAAGAATGTAGACACTGAACTCTCATATTAATGTTTGCACAACACATCTGCGTTATAGATTGTAACTGCAGATCAACAGTAAGTATAGATGACCCATGCATAATATTTCGTTAAGCGTTAACCAAATTTAAAGTCTTAAACCACTGGAAGATAGGAGGAAGACTCATTTTCCACAATACAAATACACAAAATGTGTTGGCTTCCTCGTGATCCTAAAGAGAAATAATAGAATATAACCCGGCATAATAAAATCTTTTGTATATCAATCTTTAGTGAGACTTAATCTTGAAACCAAAGTTTATAGGATCAACAACAACAAAAAAAAAAAAAGAACAAACTGGAAATATCAGAAAGATGTGATGCCGGTTATTTATGTTATAATTGTGACACCAATACTGTTACATCCATGATACATAATTTTGAATGATATTTTTTTTTTAAAAGAAACTACGCTCGTTCCATATTATATAAGTTTAGTGATATAGATATTTAACGAGAACAATGTTGAATAGCCCTCACTTGATTAGTACTACCACATAAAAATAAGGCTAACTTAAGGTAGCACAATACAAAGATTTTTTGACTTTCAATCACTAACCTTTGAAATGCTGTAACTTTTTTATGAATGCAAAGAAAATAATAAAAGCGGTATATATAGATAGATAAAAGAATAATCTTTTAAACGAATGCAATATTTTTATTATGCAATCATTATGTAATCAATTATTATGTAATTAGTGGCAAAATCTGGGTACGCTCACTTGAATGAATTTAGCTCTATCATCTCTTTAACTATACAGAAATATTTTACGGAATCTTAATCAACACATCATGGGCTTCAAACGGATGTCTCAGATTGTCTCTATGGTATTCCATTCTCTCATAAATCTATAATTAGTGTATACATCCTAACCACATAAAAGAAGATAATGTTTAATTATGTTCTATACATTCTATCTGAAATCTGAGACACTCTTTTGTAGATAATGGTCATAGGAACAACATATAATAAAATCAACCCTCTAGGGATACCTATGCAGAAGCTAATTTCATTTGAAAGTCGAAATTTGGTGAAAAATATTTAAAACACAGTTAACATTATAATTGGTTACATAATTGTTGCATAATACTAACATTGCATGTATTTGAAAGATTAATCTGTTAGCTATACAAAACTACCACTTTTATAAATTTTCAAGCATTATTAAGAAAGTTACAGCATTTTAAAACTTGGGAGTTGGAGTTATACAATCTTTGTATTGTGCTACCTTAAAGTTAAGCAAAGACTCAGTGCAATTCTATAATGCATTCCAGTTCTTATCCTAACAGATAATAGAAATGTGCCGTTGAAAAACGAATGTTGTTTCTGGATGATGTACTGTATTTTTTCAAAGTATTCATGTAAATCTATAACAAGGAAATTGAGAACAACTAAGACCATATATAAAGTTTAAAGGTCTTTTTAAGTTTATCAATAATACAAGTTGTGTAAAAATTCAAATCTATTTATAGATACTTCAAAATTAAAAAGACAAATGGTTATTGTTCATATTATTTTATTTGGCTGTTTTTCAGAATTTTGATCAAAGAATCTTAAAAATAACATCCAGATTACCTTAATTAACCCTCTGCCCGGAAGGTTATTTTTTTGGTTAATTTTACTATACACAATCAAAGGAGTAAACATTTTGGTTTAAGTCAATACCATTTGCGTACCTGTACTATTATATGTGATCGATTGTACAATGTAGTGTGTTTTTGCTTGATTTACCTTTGTTTATGTATTATTCTCTGTAAAATGTGTTTTCTTATTTGTAGATTTAAAGGCCACATATCGGATCTGTTTCGTTATCTGTGTAACCTTCTAAAAATAAATATCAAATTTAAATTATCCAGGTTTAAAAGTTTCCATTGATACATGTATAAACAGAGTTATAGTTCCTGAAATGTGAATTTTCAAATGAAGGTTTCTTTTAACAATAAACAAAAGCGCTACAGTAATACATGTTTACTTCAAATTTGAATTCAACATTGATAAATTTTAAATCAGCATACATTATTTCTAAAACGTCCCATGTAATCAGATCAGTGCAATGAGAATCAAACCTTAATACCATAGGAAGTAAAATCAATAGGATTTGATGACTATATATAATTTATAGTATACTAGTTTACTGGTTAGGTCCGGAGTGATGGGTTACCCAATCAAATTCTTAATAGACCATCACACAATTTGACCGGCCGAAGTTTTTGCTTATTTTCTAAAAATAGCCAGGTACAGTTGAGTAAGCCTTTTTATTTCTTTGCTTGGTATGAAAGAAAGATCCCAGTTGCAAGTAAAAGCTTTTAGTGCTGAAATATTTTTTGTTGCATACTGGATAAAGAAGCGAGAGAGAAAAAGTCTGTGCAACTATTAAAATGCTGTTTTGAAATTGAGACTACATATTAATGGTTCATAACATGAATGTGCTTTATTTTTTCTTTCACGTTACTGTCTATTCTCAAGTTTGTAATTTGCTATTAACATGATTGAGATAGCTTTGTGAAAAAGAAATTTTCATTCACAGACATATAGTTACATTTATCCACCATAAATCAATCAATGGTTGTTAGAACTGAATTTCATATTACGTTTCCCTCAGTTTTAGTTTTTTACCCCGATTTTGTTTTTTGTCCATAGATTTACGAGTTTTTAACAGCGGTATACTACTGTTGCCTTTATTCATTTACTGGGATGAAAAAGTTTATGAAATATTTCTTTACATTTTCATGAAATTACATTATTATTTCTTGTGGATTCATTATTATTCGTTAAATACCAGTTTTCATGGATTTAATCGGTACAGGTAAACCACGAAATTAAATATTCAAATGAATGACAAGTTTTCTAAAGGCTTATGTGCACACTTCGGAAAAAAATACCAACTTAAATATCCTCGAACATACCAGTTATCCTCTATCAACGAAAATTGGTATCCACGAAAATAAATGAATTTACAGTACTTGTAACTATGTTTTTGTTTTGTGTTATTTTTGATATGTATAGTATTGAATAAACATGACACAGCAAATAGGCACCTGTATTTACATAAGCGTGATATGGTTAGTAGTTATACTATCAAGAAACAATCTTAATTAATAAACAGATTGCAACATATTCAGATGAATGCGACGAGGGCTAAAGATACTGATGATTAAGACTAAAGTGATAAGGTGCCATCTTTAACCTGATGTATTATTTTGAAGGCCGAACGGTTTAAGTACATGGTTTTTAAAGCTTTTACTTGGAACTGGGATCTTTCGTCATTCAAATCAAAACACAAAATGCCCAATCCAAGCAATACCTGTTACTGTTGATTTGATCTATAATTTTAGGAAATTGACAAAATCCTCGGTCGGTCAAATCGTTACATGTTTACTTTTTGGTCCCTAACGATAAATTGTCTCATTGGCAATCATTCAAATGTTTAGTTCATCCTTGAAATCACTAGCAATCGGAGAACAGAAGCAAAAAAGCAGAATATTTGATGAATTAGGATTAATTCCACTATATTATTGTCTGATATACAATCAAACTGTATTTCTTCTATTCGTGAAGCAAATGAAAAGTAAATTCAAATGAGGGCAGCGGTATCAAATCTCACAACTAAAAAAACTAGACAAATCAAGCAATGTATGTATTACCTGCTCACACTGAGTCAACTTGTTACAGTTTTCTGATAATATCTCAAAAATGCTTTCACAAAGCAAGGAATTTTGGTGAACTGTTATACCTATTAATATGAGGTCACTTTTAATTTTTATAAATTTAAAATTTTACGTTTTCGAGTTAATGGGGTTTATTAATTAAAAAGGGGGGATTTTCCAGTTTTGAGACATTAATACAAATATGTTTTCGGCAGTTCGCATGAAACTTTGCTGAAATGTTTATATCTATTGTTGTAAACTCCCTTGATTTTTATTAATTTTAGATTTTATGTTATTGAGTTAAGGGATTTAATCATTAGAAAAAGGTGATGTTTTCTAGTTTTCAAAAATAACTCAAAAATGCTTTCAGCAGTTCTCATGAAACGTTGGTGTAGTTTTTATATATATTGACTGAAGCGCCCTTTGTTGCTAATAAAAAAAATGACATAAAGAGTTTCAATATTCTGACTTTTTATAAATGACCATTTAATGAGGTGTGAACTTTTCTTAATAAGACTATCAGGCAAAGTGGTATATACGGTAGAAAAATCAAAAGCACCAATTATAAGCATGCAATTTATCAAGTACTTCGAACGAATTTTGACACTCTAAAAGCAATTTATTTCACTATTTTCAAAGGCCTTATTTGAACAGTTTTTGATTGTACCAAGTGTACTAGTAAGTAGAATACATAGTTTAGTAGGGAAACAATGGCTTGAAACAAAATAAATATTTGTTTGTAATGAGTTATGTGCCGCTTTGGACCCAAGTACATGGTTGGAACTTTCATTGTACAATGCATTTGGTTCTGCTTTGAAAAGAATCACAGAGCTGAGTCTATGTACCATATTATATAAAAGGTTAAGTGGTTGTTAGGACCTAATCATTGAGATCCTTGTCAGATATTCCTGGCCATATGTTTTCCTTTTTCTCATTTTAAGAATTGTTTTAATTCAATATGTTCGAACGGGAAACAAGGAACATTGTTCTCATACAAAAAATTAAGATAGTTCCAAATACACATTCACAAAAATAAAAATAGAATTTATTACAAAGGATAATCATAAGATATACTTGAATTGTCCTGGACCTCATTTCTGTGATGGATATATCGTTAATGAAATCATTCTCTGAATACGAGACAAACATATAAGTAGTGGTAGACCCTAATGTCCAATGATCTTCAATTTATACCGAATATTGACTGTCCAAAAAAAAAATGCTAGCATTCCAATTTTCAAGTACAGTTAACAGCAAATACATTATCACAATAACAGATAACAAAAAAAACTTAAAGACCAATAACAGCTAACAAAGAATAAGACAATTAAGAAATAATTCATGGGGGGCTTGAATATATCGTGATTTTACCACGGGTTGGCCCTTTATGACAAATATTTTACCCTGAGCGATAGCGAGGGTTAAATATCGGCATACAGGGACAATCCGTGGTAAAATATAGATATATTCAAGCCCCCATGAATTATTTCGATTCTAATAGGACAAAAACGGCAATTCTTTTGGATCAAAGCGCTCTAGGTGGAGGCTGATATTTGCCGTTCCCATAAATAAACGCACCATTCAATTCGCGTAAATGAATGGAACAAACTGAATAAGTGACATGCTTAAACTGTTTACAATAATATATTTAGATAGTTTTGGATGAATTTAATGATAATTTACCATGTTTACTCAAATGTCTTATATGTTTAAAAAAAATTGGCTTATATCACATTTTAGAATCGTTTGTTTACGTTTTCTTCTTGTGATGAATTTCGGTTTCACAAGCGTGTATATATTTTCCCGTAAAATGCTTATATTCTGACGTCGTTGTTCTATGACGTCGGGTAGCTCATTCGTTAAAATACATATGACGTGGGAGTACAATAGGAACAGCCAATGCAATATATTCATATTTTACCACGGGTGTGTACTCAAAGCGTTCGAAGGACGTCGTGTTAGAATAACAGCTAACAGCAAATATATTTTCAAAATAACAGATAACAAACAATTAAATTGCCCCATAACAACATAACAGTTAAACCCCTTGCCCCCCTCGTACATATCTCAAATACCTTTACAAAATATAATATTCTAAAAATACATACAAAAACAACAGAGTTAATGTTCCTTAAATTTCTTTTCTCAATTAAACGGTATTGCTTAAAGCGGAACACTCTTTATATGTTTATAATCTTATACAAGTTTAACAATGATAGTCTCCATCAATATTCTACTCATCAAAGTGATATACAGAATGTCAAGTCAACGAGTCAATTAAAACAAGACAAATTGCATACCACAGAAACTAAGAGCAGTACAATATGTTAGCTATATATTTACGTTTGAATACTCAAACTGTGTCAGGTCCGAACTGATGGGTTACCCTATCCCTTATAGACCATCATGCCACATGACCGACGCATCTTTTTACTTTTAAGACTTTATATATTTTCTTTGTTTCTTTCCATATGTATACTGTGTGACAAATTGAATATTAAATTTTAAATTTGTTTTTCGTAAATATAAAAAAGCTTATTGCAACTTTGAAAAAAGTTACTTATATTGATTTCCGACAAAAATGAGATAATTCCTCTGTAATTTTTCCATTTGAAAAACACTCTTATTTAATGTCAAAACCTAGAACAAATTCTTGATTGGATATTATTCTCTGGTAAGACTGTATCTATTTAAAAGTTAACACACTTGATCTATTTGGATATTTGAAGAGATTCTTTTAACATTATCATTGATTATGAAGTTCAGAAATCGGGCAAAAATCTTTTGTTTTCTATTTTCTCTTTTGACAAATTGCTGGTAAAAATATTTCTTATCAAGTTTACCCCCAGCCTGGCTGCCACAAGAGTTTTAACATTAAAAAGTAAACTCTTGTTGTATCCTATGTGTTTTTATCTCTCACTGAGAGTTCTGTACAGAGTTGTGGTTCTTGAATTTTTAAGATCCAACTTATAGGTTTCTTTTGATACATAGTACTTAAGTCATATATATTTACTACACAACAGGATTTAATATTGATTTATGAACTATCAGCACAGTTTTACACTATAATATCACATAATAATGATATACTTACAATGAGAAAAAATAATAACAACACTATAGGAAGTAAAACGTATACCAGTTGTTTACTATATAAACAGATTAGTAAACTACCATGTTGGTTAGGTCCGGAGTGATGGGTTACCCAATCAAATTCTTAATAGACCATCACACAATTAGACCGGCTAATGTTTTTGAGGATTTCAAGACAACCAATCTTAAAGACCATTCAAAGAGCATTTAAAATCTCAATAAACACAGCATGATACATATATGGCTTTTTTTGCAAATTTTAAAATAAATAGAGAATATTTAGCCTGAATCAAATATAACCAAGTTTGTTTGGATTGAATTTTGATTAATCATTAATATAAATGATTACAATTGTCTGTAAACTATTTATCAAATTAATGATCTTGTGTCTGTTTCAATAAAGATTGATTGTAATTCATGAACAATTCAGCATACTTACGATAAATCTTAGATGAGTCCTATTTTAACCATTTTCCGTCATTCCTAATAATTTAGTCATAAAAAGGGAAGAAACAGAGGAGTCATTGCAATTTCAAAACAATTAGCTGCATGTCAAAATTGATAAGAGGTGAAAATGACCATTGACATTGATATCAGTAATGCGAATTCCTTTTACCAGAATCGCTACAAATTTGACAATCTATCCCCCAATTTCATGTAAACTCCATCCTACTTGAATCATAAGGAATATCAATATATATCCCACAATGCAATGTTATATCTATCCTATCTGCATCACAAGATATACCAATGTCTAATCCACAGCTTCAATACCCATAAAAAAAACCATCTTTAATTAACATGTTCCCAATCCTCCAATCATTATATATTAACAAGAAACCAACTTCCTGTCTGAAATGAAATGCTCGGCTTAATGCAGTTTATTTTTGCACCTATTCAAATGGAAAATGTTAACATTATCTAATTTCTTAACCACTTTTCTTGAGCCTATATTTTTGACTACAAAAGGCAACCTATTGTGTACACAATATCAAGGATTTTAGGTCTGGATTAGGTGGTACATAATTTGTCATTACCATTAGCTAAGGAAGATACTCCTACTCTATGGTTCCAATTGCCACAACTCAAGTCAATGAACAGTTAACTGCTTTAAATAAACAAAAAATATATTAATTACAAAATATAAAAACAGCATTTCAATATCAATAAGTTGGTCAATAGGACATACACGTGACCTACGGTTTTTATACTTTACAGCAACACAGTAGATAAACTCATCATAGATACCAGGACTAAATTTAATATATACGCCAGACGCGCGTTGCGTCTACTAAAGACTCATCAGTGACGCTCGAATCCAAAAAAAAAGTTAGAAATGCCAAATAGAGTACGAAGTTGAAGAGCATTGAGAACCAAAATTCCGAAAAGTTTTGCCAAATACACCTAAGTTAATCTATGCCTGAGGAAGAAAAGCCTTAGTATTTCAAAAAAATCAAAAATTTGTAAACAGTAAATTTATAAATATAACCATATCAATGACAATTCATGTCAGCACAAAAGGTGCTGACTACTGGGTTTGTGATACCCTCGGGGAAATAAATCTCCACCAGCATGTTGTACTAGAATCCCGAAATCCTGTAATTAGATTGATTGATTTTTAAGTCTGATCACAAAAACAATACTCAGTTTTTGATGACCCATGACTAAAGACCATATCCAGCTGTTGAACAAAAGGTACTGTCATGCTTCACATTAGTGTTTTTCCTGCTTATCAGTTTCAGCTTGGAATTTAGATTGATATATATTTTTCATTTTATGTTACTTGTAGTTTTCTTAATAGTTTACATCAAGATTTCAGGAAAAACATTAAATTGTTTTATTATTCTTCTGCAGAAAAAAAGATATATAGATTGTTTGGTGTCCATGGCGAGCAGAACATACTTGCATGTTTTGAATTATGTGTCTATTGATTGTCAATATTTAGAATTTTAGGTGACTGTCAACAAACTGAGAGGTTAAGCTAGCTATAAAACCAGATTTAACCCGCTATTAAGACAATGTCTGTACCAAATGCAAGCCAAACATTTGAAATTGGAAATGTGTCAAAGAGACAACAACCCGACCATAGAACAGACAACAGCTCAAGGTCACCAACACAACTTTTGTTTTGAATTCTTTTATGTAAAAAATTTATTTTTATGCTGTTTTACCATGGAAAACGTGCGACTTTTTGCGAATATCCCTGGTCAATGGCCTTTGTTTAAATGCAGCCTCATGTTTTTGTTTTTAATTTTACATTATATTCCAGAGCTGTCTATGTCATTTCATACGGTGTAATTGTAATTAGTTCATTATTAAAGGACGTACGGCGACATTTTTTTTTCAGACCTTCCTCATTCGTCGATGTTTAGGCAGTTATATACCATAATATCTTTATCATCCTATTTTATAATTGACAACAGCTGGTATATCTATTTTTTCTTGTAACCATGCTTGACCTTGATTTCCCGATCGGGTAAACAATAACGTTTCCTCACCGGTACTGTCTGTCATGTTAATTTGTAGTGTTCCTATATCTTTTAAATAATAACTGCTCATATGATACCAGAAAGTCAAACATCGCTCGACCTCTATCGTGCAAAAAAGTAAAAAAAAATTCATTGAGAGTTGTATTGATTCAAATGAATAAAAAATAAATTATATCCTATCTGTTTAATTCTTAAGATTCTTCGAAATATAAAACATAAACACACAGATATTTGTTGAATTTCATTTTATTAGAATAATTATAGCAATCGTATAAAGAGTCGTCAATATTTATCTTAATAAATAGATAACAGGATTGAAATTTTAAACCACAGACGCGCGATTTGTCTTTAAACGACTCATCATTGAAACTCCATCTAATAAAAGTTATGAAGGTAACATGAGTACAAAGTTGAAGAGCATTTAGAATAGAAGTAACACTATTCATTCTCTTTTTGATAACATAACCACCATTACAAAAGACAATGTTTAAATTCCTTGTCAGTTTTTGAATTGCAACGAGAATTATCTGAATACCTGAAGTCTGTCCAAACTTATCCTTCTAAATATTTTGTTATTTCAAATGAGGATAATTTCACCACAACTTTTAGGTGCTCTATGGAAGAAGAAAAAAACATTTAACTTACTTTAAGACAGATACAAATGCAACACTGTCTATAAAAAGATCACCAGAGAAATTTTTGCTCTGATTTTAGATTTTAGATGATTTGATTTAAAACTTTTAAACATTGTCCATAACAAATTTTTAGAGGTTTTCACATGCCTTAGTTTATTTTAGATTTTGCTCTTTGAATGTCATTTTAATCATATAGCCCTGGTCTTCAATTGTTTTGTTTCTTATTTATTTGCTTTCATAAAATTCATGAAATTAATGATGTTTCGTTTTCATTTTAGTTAATACCATCTATTTGATTTTTTTTTCGTTTTTCCTTGACTCAGGTATTTAACAAGTATTATTACTGTAAACTAATAATCAAATAAAAGAAAAAGAAATCAAAGTATTAACCCTTGTCGTGCGGGGGCCGTAATATTACGGCCGTACCCAGAATACCGTTATTTTGGCATCAATGGCGCTCCATACATTTTGAGGTCATCGTAATACCATTTATTTCGTAGTGTATGCACGTTTCCTCAATCTGAAACTATTCATGTCATGTTTTTCACTTTAAATATTCATTTTGAGCTCAAATACGAACTTCAAAATTTGATATCGGACAAAATTGGTTTTTTTGGAGGGGTGGGCTTACCTTCAAGGTCTGAATCACGGAGTTCAGAGGACTGAAACCTTGACAAATACCGTTAAGCTAAAGGGCACATAACGACTGGTCGTGTCTATTATCAAAATACGCCGAGGAAACGACTACTTCCGGTTGCAAGTCCAATTAAAGTTCAAAATTGGAAAAATTCCGAAATTTGGTGAATTTTGGTGCAAATGACCTTCTTTACACTGATGAACCCAGATCAGTTTCACTCCGACCTAATAACTGTTGTGATAAAAGTGTTCACTGGTGTCCACGCTACATGTAAACTACAGATGGATGCATCTATTAGCATCTCTCGGACTTACAGGTCGAGAAAAAGAACGAAAAAAGGTTAAAATTGACGCCTTTTGTACCTGAGGACCAACTTTGGGGCAAATTCCCGCCAAACAAATTATTCCACTAGTATCATAACGCCTAGATCGGCCCTGGAGAAAAGTGGATTATTTAAAGATGTAGATAACATCATTTTCAACGTATACGTAGTGAATTCGAACTCCGCGTATCACTAAAGTACTCGAAATGCATAAACAGCAAGAAAGATAATTCTAGAAAACAGAAAAAACATTTACAGAGTGAGCGAATTAAAAATTGTCAATATTAGTTATCAAAGGTACCAGGATTATAATTAAGTACGTCAGACGCGCGTTTCTTCTACATAAGACTCATCAGTGACGCCTATATCAAAATATTTATAAACAATGCAACCGGCTACAACATGGACAATAGCTAAGATTTTGACTGTATAAATCATCATCGATATTTTCTCAATATTGGTGATAGATTGCATGATATTTAATAGGACGGAGCTTCGTATTGATATCTGTATAGTATAAAGATACAGCATAGCAATATCTGTAGGGCTGTATCTGTATAGTGAGACATTCAATTGCCGGATAAATATATTTTTGTGCCGCTTTATAAAGAATATTACCATAAACTATTGGATGTGAAATACCTGAATTCACATTTACGAATAATATCCTTGTAACGATGATAATAGTTATCAAAGGTACCAGGATTATAATCTAATACGCCAGACGCGCGTTTCGTCTACATAAGACTTATCAGTGACGCTCAGATCAAAATACATATAAAGCCAAAGTTCTAGAGCATTAATTAGGACCCAAAATTCGAAAAAGCTGTGCAAAATACGGCTAAGGTAATCTATTCCTGGGATAAGAAAATCCTTAGTTTTTCAAAAATTTCAAAGTTTTGTTATCAGAAATGACCATGTTATTGATATTCATGTCAACACCAAAGTGCTGACTACTGGGCTGGTGATGCCCTCGGGGACGAAACGTCCACCATCAGTGGCATCGACCAAGTGGTAAAAATAGGTATCAAAGGTAATAGGATTATAATTTAATACGCCAGTGGCGTTTCATCTACATAAGACGCATCTAGATTAGTTATTGTTTTCACCAGTTTGCGATATCGAAAACCCTGGTGTATTAATTTTTTCCTACTCCTCAGTTTTAGACTCATACATCGAATTTGACATAAGGCGGTCAAATCAGTACCAGAATCTATGACAAACGAGACGATTTTAATTTTGTAATTTGACCCACCTGCATATTGGATATACCTTTCCCAACTTATTCGATATTCAAGAGTGCGGCTACTACACGGACTTTATAAACGTCACCACTGTATTAGCAGAAATATGAACCAGGGTTATGTAAAATAAATCTTGTCGTTAATCTAAAAAAAGTTCAACATAAGATATCAAGACCTTGTTGATAAATATTCCGTATAAACTTCACGGTCTTCAATTAGATTATACTGGTGTTGTTTATCATCTGAATTACATGTTATGGTGTTTCTTTGTATTCATGTTTTTTTCAATTATTTAATTAACACCTTTGAACAGCGGTATACTACTGTTGCCTTTATTTGCTCGAAGTTTGGTATATTTGTTATTTTTACGTTTTTGCTCGGGAAAGTTGAAACCTTAGTTCATAAATTCTAAATGCACAAAAGGCACTCTGCGAAAAGTGTATTATAAATCATGTAATTATCGAGGTACTGCTTATAAAGCCGATGATACCTTCGGAAAATAATAGTAAACCAGCAACGGTACAAACCTAGTGCTGCTTAAATGAGAATAACACGTAATTTCATGATTGGCTTTACTGAGTACCTCTGACCACAGCCCCTAGTGACATTTTGTCTCAACCATTGTTTTTTTTTAAAAAGAATACGATTATTAATGTAAGATCAGCTTTTTATAATAGTTGGATAAAGAATAAAATAATTTTCATAAATGATCTCATTAAGGAAAATGGATAATATAACGCTTTTAATGAATTTATTAGAAACTTTGATATAAAAACAACGTTCCTTGAGTTCAATTGACTAATCTTTTCACCTTCATAGGACATGTAGGAATGGACAAATGATTAATTCACAAGTAGTTTTCAAACTAACTACTGTCGGTCACAAAATAGTAACCGCCATAAAAACAGCGGATAAAGTATCAAAACATTTTTTCTAGATAACAGAAAGGAAATCCCATCTCGTATACAAGAGAAATAGAAAATAAAACTTGGAATACATGTCGTTGCCGAAGAATGGAGTTTCTCATTTAGCCATCTTTTACTTATAACCGAAGATTCCACTCTACCGACATTTCAAAACAGATTACTACATTTCGTTGAACAAATATTTCATTTGTAGATGTGTATATGTAGTGAAACAGAATAGTGCACTGTTTGTACAGAAATTAAAAAAAATATATATTCATCACTTTTTCGAATGTAGATATGTACAAACATTCTAGATCTAACTGATTAATTTTTCAAAAGTTGGAAGAGGTATATAAAATAAGTTGTCACCCAACCTTATCAAGTATAATCTTGGGTGTAAAATATCATTGACTTATAGATATTCTTCATACATGTATTCTCATATTGAAGTGCCATTTTTACTGACGAAGAGTTAAATTTACAGTCTGGTCTGTTGTGAAGCAATTAAATGGCTCAGATATTACTATAGAATTGACATGGTATCTTTGAGTTTGTACTCGACAAATGAAGCAATAAAAATAAAAGTGAAATGGTAAAAAAAAGGCAACAGTAGTATAAAGTTTAATACTGAACTCAGAGGAAAATCAAATCGGAAAGTCCCTAATCACATGGCAAAATCAAAGACAAAACACATCAAAAACGAATGGACAACAACTGTCATATTTCTGACTTGGTACAGGCATTTTCAGATGTAGGAAATTGTGGATTAAACCTGGTTTTATGGCGCTAAACCTCTCACTTTGTACGACAGTCTCATCAAATTCCGTTATACCGCTGTTCGAAAATATGTATAATATTATTGAGAAATAGAGCTCAATGAAAATGCACTCTGTAATGTATTAATGATTTAGTATTTTATAGTTGATTCATTTGTAGATGAGACTTGAGAATGATTGAAAATGATAGAAAAACACATTACAAAAGAAAACAACCACTAAATAAATACCATGCTTTCGAAGCACTTTTCTGGTAATCTTCATCGGATGTTTAAACAGTTTAATAGTTAAATGACCAAGACAGTCTTAAAATAATAGCCTGTCATTTGTGTTGAATGCCTCACTGTTGAGTTGCATTATGTTTAGTAAAGTGTAAGTAGAGAGATGTTTTGTCTTGAAAAAATCTACTAATTCTTTCTTTTAATGAAGTTTACATATGGAAATAAGAAATAAGAGAAGTGTATAACTAGACGTGACGAAGTGTGTAAGCTGGGCTTTATAGTAAGGCTATCACTATATCAGTGTCAGTGGTAAGCTGGGCTTTATAGTAAGGCTATCACTATATCAGTGTCAGTGGTAAGCTGGGCTTTATAGTAAGGCTATCACTATATCAGTGTCAGTGGTAAGCTGGGCTTTATAGTAAGGCTATCACTATATCAGTGTCAGTGGTAAGCTGGGCTTTATAGTAAGGCTATCACTTTATCAGTGTCAGTTTATAGTAAGGCTATCACTATATCAGTGTCAGTGGTAAGCTGGGCTTTATAGTAAGGCTATCACTATATCAGTGTCAGTGGTAAGCTGGGCTTTATAGTAAGGCTATCACTATATCAGTGTCAGTGGTAATCTGGGCTTTATAGTAAGGCTATCACTATATCAGTGTCAGTGGTAAGCTGGGCTTTATAGTAAGGCTATCACTATATCAGTGTCAGTTTATAGTAAGGCTATCACTATATCAGTGTCAGTGGTAAGCTGGGCTTTATAGTAAGGCTATCACTATATCAGTGTCAGTGGTAAGCTGTGCTTTATAGTAAGGCTATCACTATATCAGTGTCAGTGGTAATCTGGGCTTTATAGTAAGGCTATCACTATATCAGTGTCAGTGGTAAGCTGGGCTTTATAGTAAGGCTATCACTATATCAGTGTCAGTTTATAGTAAGGCTATCACTATATCAGTGTCAGTGGTAAGCTGGGCTTTATAGTAAGGCTATCACTATATCAGTGTCAGTGGTAAGCTGGGCTTTATAGTAAGGCTATCACTATATCAGTGTCAGTGGTAAGCTGGGCTTTATAGTAAGGCTATCACTATATCAGTGTCAGTGGTAAGCTGGGCTTTATAGTAAGGCTATCACTATATCAGTGTCAGTGGTAAGCTGGGCTTTATAGTAAGGCCATCACTATATCAGTGTCAGTGGTAAGCTGGGCTTTATAGTAAGGCTATCACTATATCAGTGTCAGTGGTAATCTGGGCTTTATAGTAAGGCTATCACTATATCAGTGTCAGTGGTAAGCTGGGTTTTATAGTAAGGCTATCACTATATCAGTGTCAGTTTATAGTAAGGCTATCACTATATCAGTGTCAGTGGTAAGCTGGGCTTTATAGTAAGGCTATCACTATATCAGTGTCAGTGGTAAGCTGTGCTTTATAGTAAGGCTATCACTATATCAGTGTCAGTGGTAAGCTGGGCTTTATAGTAAGGCTATCACTATATCAGTGTCAGTGGTAAGCTGTGCTTTATAGTAAGGCTGTCACTATATCAGTGTCAGTGGTAAGCTGGGCTTTATAGTAAGGCTATCACTATAACAGTGTCAGTGGTAAGCTTGCTTTATAGTAAGGCTGTCACTATATCAGTGTCAGTGGTAAGCTGGGCTTTATAGTAAGGCTATCACTATAGCAGTGTCAGTGGTAAGCTGGGCTTTTATAGTAAGGCTGTCACTATAACAGTGTCAGTGGTAAGCTGGGCTTTATAGTAAGGCTGTCACTATATCAGTGTCAGTGGTAAGCTGTGCTTTATAGTAAGGCTGTCACTATATCAGTGTCAGTGGTAAGCTGGGCTTTATAGTAAGGCTATCACTATATCAGTGTCAGTGGTAAGCTGTACTTTATAGTAAGGCTATCACTATATCAGTGTCAGTGGTAAGCTGGGCTTTATAGTAAGGCTATCACTATATCAGTGTCAGTGGTAAGCTGGGCTTTATAGTAAGGCTATCACTATATCAGTGTCAGTGGTAAGCTGTGCTTTATAGTAAGGCTATCACTATATCAGTGTCAGTGGTAAGCTGGGCTTTATAGTAAGGGTATCACTATATCAGTGTCAGTGGTAAGCTGGGCTTTATAGTAAGGCTGTCACTATATCAGTGTCAGTGGTAAGCTGTGCTTTATAGTAAGGCTATCACTATATCAGTGTCAGTGGTAAGCTGGGCTTTATAGTAAGGCCATCACTATATCAGTGTCAGTGGTAAGCTGGGCTTTATAGTAAGGCTGTCACTATATCAGTGTCAGTGGTAAGCTGTGCTTTATAGTAAGGCTATCACTATATCAGTGTCAGTGGTAAGCTGGGCTTTATAGTAAGGCTGTCACTATAACAGTGTCAGTGGTAAGCTGTGCTTTATAGTAAGGCTGTCACTATATCAGTGCCAGTGGTAAGCTGGGCTTTATAGTAAGGCTATCACTATATCAGTGTCAGTGGTAAGCTGGGCTTTATAGTAAGGCTGTCACTATAACAGTGTCAGTGGTAAGCTGTGCTTTATAGTAAGGCTGTCACTATATCAGTGTCAGTGGTAAGCTGGGCTTCATAGTAAGGCTATCACTATATCAGTGTCAGTGGTAAGCTGGGCTTTATAGTAAGGCTATCACTATATCAGTGTCAGTGGTAAGCTGGGCTTTATAGTAAGGCTATCACTATATCAGTGTCAGTGGTAACCTGGGCTTTATAGTAAGGCTATCACTATATCAGTGTCAGTGGTAAGCTGGGCTTTATAGTAAGGCTATCACTATATCAGTGTCAGTGGTAAGCGATATTGGTGGTCCCTCAAATCTCGTGTTATAACTATGGATTCATGCGTCAAATTGTTATCTTCAATGTTATAGCTGTTATTGTTTGATTATTTATCAGCTTGTTGAAAAAAACGTAAGACAATTTAGGGCTGTTGTTTCTTTGCCCAAAGGCAAATGCAAACTATTAAATCATATACAATCTGCCATGTCGAACTAAAACTGTATCGTCTTTTTAATTAAATGATATAGTTGTTTTTGTCAAAATATAGTCATAATTGTTTCCGTTTTTAAATAGAACGTTGTGTTGATGAATCATGTGTCGGTTATTTGCTGCATTATTATTAGAGATTGAAGAAAAGGCAAACAATTATTATCTGTAGAATTCCCATGTAATTTAAATTAAACATAATTCTTAAAGTATGAAAACCGTAGCATATATACTTTAAATAAATGTTATAGAAAGTTGTTCCTATTAAACTTAATCTAATCAGTGTTACTTATACTGCTTGTATCAACAAAATCGTCCCGACCTTAATTTTAGTTGCCAGCTTATTAATGGCAATTTCCTCTGATACCATACGATTACTGGAGAAGTTTGTTTTATTCCGTTTGACAATTTATCTTCAGTTAAAATTGGAGTTTTTAAATTGATAAATAATGCAAACAACTTTGATTATTTGATATTTAAAACATCATAATGACATCTAAGTGTTGTTTTTCTGTTTGTCTTTTTCTTTTTTAGCCATGGCGTTGTCAGTTTGTTTTAGATTTACGAGTTTGACTGTCCCTTTGGTATCTTTCGTCCCTCTTCTAAATAAGCTTTTATTAAACACATTGATGGTCAAAGATAATTTTCAACTGTGTGCTAATTATTAATAGGGCGTTTTGAATATATTATCTCTACCCGGGATGCATCACATAACATTTTGCCATTGATTGTTGTTGCTATTAATAGCAATCTCGTTCAAATCCCGTTTCAATCACAGGTAAAAGTTGGTAAGAAACATGATAACTTTACTATATATTGGGTTACATACTTGCCTAGTAATGGACTTCTGGAAATAACAAGCGTTAGCCTTTCAAAAAGGCATATAGTCGACTCTTAGCTGATGAAAATGGAAAGAGCTGTCGCTTTGTAGATTAATTCATTTACTAGAATAGCCACGTGCATCAATCAACAAATTTTACCACACACGTGAGGTCACACGTTATGAAGTAGTATATCGTTAAACGTTGTTGTTTACTCCAGAAGATTTGACTATTTATAGATAAAAGTTACCTGTGTAAAATCTAATTGCTAAAATTAAAAAGGACATATCCGATACTTTACGGGATTGAAGGACATTTACTAGGTTTAGATTGTCCTAAGCAATCAATAAACTTTGATAATTCACGTCTCGTAAAATCTTCCAATCAGGTAGCAAGAAAAATTCACGCACTAACTGCCCATCGTTCAATTCTTAATATCGACTCCTAGAATATCGACTCCTAGGAGTCGATAACAACTACGCGACTAAATTACCCACATAAGATACCAGATTTAGACAGTTAACGTCTTTAATGATGTTTAACGTCGATGTGCACATTGTTGTATTGTACAATAAGATTATTCTACACAAAGAAAACATTTGTTGAATGCAAATTGATTCTTTATTAGTTTTTAATACACTTGATGTTCGTCTCTAAAAATAGATGCACGAAGAAAAATTTCATTAAATACTAAAAACACTGTTTGTTGTGCCTAATGGTTTTAAGTATACATAATCCGATATAAAAAAAAAATAATTCAAGAAGAATTTCGGACAATTTAGACTGGACTATCAGGTACATTTCTAGAACAGATAAAAAAGGGATAAAGTCAGTTCACACAATATGGAGAAGTGTAACAAGCTAACAGGAACCGGTACACAATGTTATATCATCAATTGAAATATCACCGTTATCACCACCTTTTCCTTTCGAAGCCTCGATATCAATCTGAAGAAAAAAAATATCAATATAGAAAAAAACTGTCGCGAGAATTTTGATCAGGTTTACAAGTATTTAAAAAAAAATGCCAATCACACTTTATGTTCTGTTGAATAAGTTGAAATACATTTTATGTTATCTTGTTTTATGTCTCGCACAAAAAAGTCATTTACGTGTTTTTAATGTTTCAGTTAGTAGTTAAATGAAATTATTGATATCTTACATTCTGGTTAGTTTGAAATGTATTTGCTTACTTTATTTGGGAAAGGATAGAATTATGACAAATTCACAATTTAACCTTGTTTTAATTAACACAAATTTAACATTGAAGAGTTAAATTGTATGTATCATGCGATAAAATATTTTAGAAATGTTTGTTCCACTACATAGCAACATCAAGAGAGTAACCATATTTTACCAAGTAAAGAATATAATAGTAACTCTTAAGGTGGTATCCAACACTTTCACTAAAATTAATTTGACTCGTTTAATTTTCATAAAATGTTTAACAAAAACATAAAAATTTCTAAAATTTTGAACCAACCGTTTTGTCAGAAAAACTACACTGGTTACATAGCAGTTTGACAAACACCAAAGTTGATCATTGAGAAGCTTAATATTCCTTTTACAACTCAACGTAATTAAAACGTTTAGCTTACTTTACCGAGTTATCTCCCTGTAGTGTTAGGTACCACCTTAAGTTCGTTTGATGAGTTACTGTTTGAGCTTTTGAAAAGAGAGTTTCCGTTTTAATGTTTCCTTGGAGTTTTGTATTTTTGTTATTTTATCTCTTAATGTCTTGATATGCATACAATTAATTGTGTTGCATGCGTCAATGATAAATCGTGTTACACAAAATGTGTTCGTAGATATTAGATGTTTTTGTGTTCTGTTAAATTGTTCCTTTTGAAATTGTTATACGATGATGACTGATGTACCCATATTATGACTATTTTATTTATTGTGTCTGTTTATTTAACGATTCAATATACATATAACAGAAATTGATGAGATGGTCATTAAAGTGAGAGGGTTAGCGCGATAGAACCAGGTTTAATCCACCATTTTCTACCTTTGAAAAAGCCTGTACCAATGCAAGTCAGGAATATGACAGTTCTTGTCCATTCGTTTTTGATGCGTTTTATTATTTGATTTTGCCATGTGATTATGGACTTTCAAAATTGATTTTTCTCTAATTTCAGTATTTTCGTGATTTTACTTGTTCATACATTCACTCTATAATAAAGGGCAAACGTGTCATTAACGAACGTATATATAGACAGTTTATATTCATTAGTGTCACTATTGAACTTTTAAGGGCCATAATTCTCCTTAACAACTGAAGTAAAAATCGTCAAACACCGTTAATGAACTGCACTTTCTTGCCATCTACAACATAACCAATCCACAGAGCATTGGTGTGATAACTCCGATTTTATTTCATGAAAATTGCAGTGTTCTAATCAATCAAAAACCAAATAATACTAATTCTGACAAACAAAAGTGGAAATCATCGACATAGAACTTGACATTCATCGTAGAATTTGAAACAACATATAACAGCGCATTTAAGAACAATGTGTGAACGGTTAGAAAGTTATCACATGAAAAACTTGCAGCTGCTTGTCCGTTCGTTCAGCAAATGTATTCCCTACTTAGAACCCAAATCTTCGGTCAGGAGGTTTTTCTATGTATAAATTTCAAGTCCAAACTGATTTTAAATAATTCCATTGACGAGTTTTATGTTTGAGCTCAATGCATATTATAATAAGTTCACGCAATCTCAGTGAAACTTTACAAACAGACAAAGGAATGTGTATTTAAAGTTTACTCTGGTAGGAAAAATGTGAAGATATTCTGATTATATACTTACAACAATGCCTGACCCTGTATTACCAGTAATATCCACACTAGCTTGGATCCATTGATTTCCTTGATTTCCAGACCTAGTCCAAGGTTTGGACCACCAGCCCGAGTTGCGATATTGCGAGTAAACTGCTAGATACCCGATATGTTGACCATACATGTGATAACTAAATCTGAGGCAATATGAAGAGGCTGAAATAATCACCACTATTATTCGACAAGTGAGCTATGTAAATTATGGTTATTGGAACACAAACTGTAATGTTTATATATATGTACTTGATTATCAAAACAATTGAAATATGAAGTTTATGCAAATGAACAGGGAAATTATAGAACTTTTGTGAGCAACTCACATTACAAACTGATTTTTATAAGGATACACCACAGACATTAATTTCATTTACGATATAGCTTTTACTTACTTATAAAGAATTTTTCACTAGTAAAAATTTTTTTGGTCATCTGAATTACGTGCTTATATGTAGCATTGGTATGAGAGAAACTATTGTGAATGCTAAAATTTGTAAAAGTAAACCATTATAGGTCAAAGAACGGTCTTTAACACAGAGCCTTGGTTCACACCGAACAGAAAGCTATAAAGGGGCTCAACATGACAAGTTTAAACTCAAAGAGCAGATGATAACCATCCTGTTACAATTGACAAGCAACATGAGGGTCAAAGGGAAAAAACCGAAAAAAATCAACTGCATCGGAAATAAAGAGATAGAGTATCTGTTGATTTTAGATCGACGACCGTATATAAATAATATAATCAATGGGTCGTCGACACAGTAAAATTCTTCTCGCTCCGACACGGACCATTATCTTGCATAGTTTAAAAGCATAAACCTGAAGCACGAGGATGCACTCTACTGTCTTCACGCGGCAATAAAGACAACACGAAAGATACTAGTAGTTACAAGAAAAAAAAACAGTGCAGTTAGATACTGAAATAATAAAAAAAATACTAATGAAAGACCTGTTAAACAATTAAAGGTGAAATCATAACAAATATAAATAAATGTTTTAATACTTACAGAACAGGTTAGTATTCTTTGAGCTCAAAAATGCGTAGGAGTCCTGGCCTTGACCATTTACCTCAATATAGGCATATTGGTTACCACTGTGTGCAGCCGAAGGACCAGTGTTTGGGGTAGATGTTGATCCCTGTATTGCAATGACATTTATAGTATAAAAAATAAAATTGTATTTGTTTGTTGTCATGTTTTTTTTACAGTTCCCTCTTTGGTGTGTCGTTACACGATTATTTGTTCAACACAAGAATACATTTCAGCGACTGATACTTTGTTCGACATAAGAAATCATTTCATTGATTGCTATAACACAATACTTTGTTCGAAAAGAACATATTTCAGTGATTATTATACCACAATAATTTAATTTTGGATGTAACGCGTCCTCTGATTGGCTGAAGTTGTTATGTATATCAGCTCAAAGACATAATTTTGTCATTTGATCGTGACGTCGTCAACGTTTTTTTTATGATTTACGCAGGTTAAAATGGAATTTCGAATTCAATTATTAGAAATAACTGTAATATTTTTTCTGTCTATTCAAAGTAACAAACAAAATGTGGTGCACACTTATTAATAATCCACTACGCTCGTTATTTAGTGTGCCCCACACTTTTGATGTTATTTCTTCATAGACAGAAAAAAAATTACAGTCATTCCTATAGTACGTACGTTGTTCGACACAAGGGAATATTTTAGTGATTGCTATAACACAATACTTTGTTCGTCATTAGAAAATATTTCAGAAATTACTGTAATAAAATATTTTGTTTCGACAAGAAAAAAAATTATTGATTACTATAACACAATATTTTGATCGACAATAACATATTTCAGTAATTGCTTTAACACAATACTTTGTTCATCATTAGAAAATATTTCAGCAATTACTTTAACAAAATACTTTGTTCGACAAGAACAAAATTGAGTGATTGCTATAACAAAATACTTTCTACGACAAGAAAACATTTCATTGATAACTATAACACAATATTTTGATCGACAATAAAACATTTCAGTAATTGCTATAACACAATACTTTGTTCGACACAAAATAGCAATACTTTCTGTATTATCTGATTTCGATACCAAGTTGTTAGCACTTACGACTCATATTGAGAAGTTAGTTGTATTTTCAATGTATGCCATTAGCTGTACAAGACAATAAGTTGTGTTATAATGTAATATTAGTAAGCGAAAGCTGGTAATGAGTTTGAGACCGAGAGTACGTGAATAAGAAAAAAATGATTACTAATTTTTTAAATATGATTTTGAACTTGCTGAAAAATATTTGAACGATTTCTTTCTTTAACATTATAATCCAGATTACCATCATGGGTCAGGAATAACTATTATTACTCTAATATCAACTCAAATTGACACATTTAGACATTGTAGTTCATATGTACAATTCTATTTGTTTGTTGTTTCGTTGGATTGTTACCTCATCGAAATGATAAACACCGTATATTTCCGACTATTCGTATTAACCGTATTCTGAGAAAGGACGTTATTTCTTTTAAAAGAAAAATGAAAAAAAAGAAAATAAACCCGAAAGCGGGATTATCATTTTTACCAGCAAACTAAATAAATTGAAACTCTTTTATGTAAGAATATTATTACTTTTATATCATATTGGACAAGAATATCATAAACCGATAATGTTATTGTATTGCAATAAAAAAATCCATGCATTTATATTTTCAAAGGATGGTCAAGTTCATTAAAAGTTAGCAGTTGTTTTACATGAATGACACAACGACGACCACAAATCTAATCAAAATAGCAGAACTATGTGATATAAATGTATGTGAATATTCATTATTAATTTGCTACTAAATAAAACTTACTGATTTATATAAAATCCAGTCGAAGTCATCGCCATTAGTGTTTTCGAATGCACATGTTTCTCCTTGTTCAAATCCACATTCAATAACTAAAGAGAAAAAAGGCAGACATGACGTCTATATTTTATTTTCATACAACCAACCCCAGTACTCGATCAAGCAACTGTTTGACACCGAATCATTAAATTATATCTTGACCCTCGCCTTCATCATTTCTTTCATTTCAATAAGTAAAAAAAATGAGTTCAGATTAAACTACTATGAAAGTTGAACTTCTCGTTGCTACATTTAAAACAAAAACTGACCATAGTCTTCTTTCAACGATTCACGTCTTTTAATTAAAACATCGAATACTCCGAAAAGATAAAAAAAAATATATGCTGCATACACTTTATGTGAACAATAATATCGAATGTCTCATAAAACGATTTAGAAGGAGTAGATACAAATGGCATAAGATGTTAAGAAAAATAATATTACACTGCATCTAGTTTTCACTTCTTTATACCTTTGTAACATGTAGGAGCAGTTGTCGTTGTGGTTTGAGTAGTTGTTGTGGTCGGAGAAGTTGTTGTGGTTGGAGTAGTTGTTGTGGTCGGAGTAATTGTTGTGGTCGGAGTAGTTGTTGTGGTCGGAGTAGTTGTTGTGGTCGGAGTGGTTGTTGTGGTCGGAGTAGTTGTTGTGGTTGGAGTAGTTGTTGTGGTCGGAGTTGTTGTTGTAGTCGAAGTAGTTGTTGTAGTCGGAGTAGTTGTTGTCGTCGGAGTAGTTGTTGTAGTCGGAGTAGTTGTTGTGGTCGGAGTTGTTGTTGTGGTCGGAGTAGTTGTTGTGGTCGGAGTGGTCGTTTTGGTCGGAGTAGTTGTTGTGGTCGAAGTAGTTGTTGTGGTCGGAGTAGTTGTTGTAGTCGGAGTAGTTGTTGTGATCCGAGTAGTTGTTGTAGTCGGAGTAGTTGTTGTGGTTGGAGTAGTTGTTGTGGTCGGAGTTGTTGTTGTGGTCGGAGTAGTTGTTGTGGTCGGAGTGGTTGTTGTGGTCGGAGTAGTTGTTGTGGTTGGAGTAGTTGTTGTGGTTGTTATGGTCGGAGTACTTGTTGTGATTGAAGTAGTTGTTGTAGTCGGAGTAGTTGTTGTGGTCGGAGTAGTTGTTGTGGTCGGAGTGGTTGTTGTGGTCGGAGTAGTTGTTGTGGTCGCAGTAGTTGTTGTGGTCGGAGTAGTTGTTGTAGTCGGAGTAGTTGTTGTGATTGAAGTAGTTGTTGTAGTCGGAGTAGTTGTTGTGGTCGGAGTAGTTGTTGTAGTCGGAGTAGTTGTTGTGATTGAAGTAGTTGTTGTAGTCGGAGTGGTTGTAGTAGTCGGAGTAGTTGTTGTGGTCGGAGTAGTTGTAGTAGATCGTTTAGTTGGAGCGGGTGTTGACAGAGGACTCTCTGTAAATTCACATACAGTGAAGTGTGATTAAAAACGTTATTTTTTCATAATAAATTCGATTCGATGAATTAAAAGAAAATCCAAAAAAAAACAAAATGAAAGAATTGTTTTTTCTTAAAGTTTCTTTTATTCTATTTTAGGAAAATTTCTATTACATACTATAACTTCAGTAAGAAGTCGACTTACAATTTCGGTCATTCTAATTTATTGGTAGATTTTGTCCTGCTGGTCTTTTTTTCTATTTGAAATATATATTTATATATTATATATTTAAAAAACTAGAGGCTCCAAAGAGCCTGTGTCGTTCACCTTGGTCTATGTGAATATCAAACAAAGGAGACTGGTGGATTTATGACAAAATTGTGTTTTGGTGATGGGGATGTGTTTGCTCTAAATGCTTTGGTTTTTGAGTTATAAGCCAAAACTGCATTTTACCCCTATGTTCTAATTTGAGCCATGGCGGCCATCTTAGTTGGTATGTCGGGTCACCGGACACAATTTTTAAACTAGATACCCCAATGATGATTGTGGCTACGTTTGGTTAAATTTGGCCAAGTAGTTTCAGAGGAGAAGATTTTTCTAAAAGTTTACGGACGCCGCACGACGACGGACGACGGACGCCAAGTGAAGAGAATAGCTTTGATTTATTTGTGGATCTTGTCTTGCCCTCTTTTAATTTTCAAAGCTTATCCATTCTGTTATAATTTTTGTTATCACAAAACAAAAATCTCAGTCATTCTGGTTCACTTTTACAAATAGTCGTCTGAATGTTGATCTCATCTTTGTGAACAGTTTATTTTCTCTCTGTAGCGGTTTTCACGTTTTGAAAGACAAACCTTGCATTTTTATCCTTATGTGTAGCCATGTTTCGATGCTTGTTTGCAAGCGTGGTCATAACACACATTTTTCAAATCTAAAAACCAAATGATGGTTGTGGTAAGATTTGGTTAAATGGTTCAATAGTTTTAGAGGAGATGATCTTTATCAAAATTAACGGAAGACCAACGATGATTTAGAAAAAGTGATGACAAAAGTTTGCGCTGGACCGTTTAAGGACCACAAAGTCTGTAGATCAATCAGAAACAAACGTTTTGTGTTGTTTATTCTATGTTGTGTCATGTGTACTATTGTTTGTCTATTTGTCCTTTTCATTTTTAGACATGGTGTTATCAGTCTATTTTCGATTTATGAGTTTGACTGTCCCTGTGGTATCTTTCGTCCCTCTTTTTGAACAAATATTCAATTTGTATATTGAAGCTTTTCATAGCAAATATGGAAGCATATATTATATCTCGAAAAAATAATCTAAGTCACAAACATACGAGTACACTTACATGATAATGGCATTCAAGCCAGCCTTTGTTTTGTCATTTGCAAATCTTAACTATTTATTTACCTCTAAGTACAATAAACCTAAGTTATAACAAATGAGGTTTAATCTAAATTCGATTATTGTGTACTCCCTCTAGCTTTGTTTGATGTATGCCACTTTTCTCTTAATTTATATACTTCAGATGAGCTTTAAAATGATTTTCTATCAACGAAGTCATACTAACCACAGGTACCAGGAACCAAGAATATACCATCTAGAGCCATTTCTGACATATAACTACGTCCTTGGAATCCGGTAATTGTAATCTGTAAAGAATAATAATCCTGTCATATAATTTTACTATCGAGTCTTCAAGCAAAACATCTAAACGCATCCAGAAATTAGGGATTTCAAGGAGCTTAAATCGCTCATTCAGCAAGCAATATGCAGCATTAAATTCCCAAACAGCATTTGCATATTGTGATCGGTAAGAGATTGTTACAAGGTATGGTCCTCTCTGATCTCATTTATAAATTTTTGAAACACACAGCTTTGATGATTCAATAGACACTACGAGGACATATTGATCATTTGCACATATGGTCGTTAAGATAATTTTTTGCTGTTTAAAGTCAATTGTTTCGTTTGAAATAATTAAGTCTTTCGAAAGTGGATACACTCGTCTTTTAATGAAGGGGTCAATTGGTAACCTTGTTCATATAACTTGTTAGTGTAAACCTTGCCTTGCTTATCATATAGGTAGTCGGATGATGCCAAACATGTATTATTGCTGCTACGTATGCAGACAGTCAGAATTAACCGTTTACTTAATCGACGAATGATCGAACAGACGGACGAACGGACGCACAGACCAGAAAACATAATGTCTATAAATGGGGCATGAAAAAGACAATTAAAAAAAGCTTAATAATTTTATATAAATATTGCGAAAATCAATTGCATATAGATATAGAAAGATGTGGTGTGAGTGCCAATGAGACAACTCTCCATCCAAATAACAATTTAAAAAGAAAACCATTATAGGTTAAAGTACGGCCGTTTATTGCACATTCATTATTTATAATTTAGTGTGACAGTCTTGTTCATCAGAAAAAGAAGAAGCCTCACGAATATCTGATGACCATGGGTATGCTGTTTCATTCTGTTTACTTTATACTGGAATTTGATTTGACAATAAACATAAACTTCATTTCCAGGTTAAGTTTATTGTTTAATTAAATCACACTATATATTAATCAGACTGAAAATCCGCTAACTAGTATCGATTGTTTTCAAATATCCAAGCAAACATAGCCAGAAAGACGATTCAGAATTGAAATTGAAAATGTGTCAAAGAGACAACAACCCGACCATAGAGCAATCAACAGCTCAAGGTCACCAACACAACTTTTGTTTTGCATGCTTTTATGTAAAAGCTTTATTTCTATGCTGTTTTACCATGGAAAACGTGCGTCTTTTTTTCGAATAGTCCCGGTCAATGGCCTTTGTTTAAATGCGGCCTCATGTTTTTGTTTTTAATTTTACATTGTATTCCAGGGCTGTCTATGTCATTTCATACAGTGTAATTGAAGTTAGTTCATTATTAAGGGACGTACGGCGACATTTGCTTTTTTCAGACCTTCCTCATTCGTCGATGTTTAGGCAGTAATATACCATAATATCTTTATCATCCTATTTATAAATGAACGGGAAGAAACATTTTACGTACCTTCAAATCATCAACAGCTGGTATATCTAATTTTTCTTGTAACCATGCTGATCCTTGATTTCCTGATCGGGTAAACAATAAAGTTTCTTCTCCAGTACTATCTGTCATATTAATTTGTAATGTCCCCATATGTGATGGATAATAACTGCTCATATGATACCAGAAAGTCAAACATCGCTCGACCTCTATCGTGCAAAAAAGTCAAAATAATCACTGAGAGTTGTATTGATTCAAATGAATAAAAAATAAATTATATCCTATCTGTTTAATTCTTGACCAACATCGCTCGACCTCTATCGTGCAAAAAAAACCCCAAAAAATCATTGAGAGTTGTATTGATTCAAATGAATAAAAAATAAATTATATCCTATCTGTTTAATTCTTATGATTCTTCGAAATATGAAACATAAACACACAGATATTTGTTGAATTTTATTTTATTAGACAAATAATAGCAATCGTATTAATATTCATCAATTTCTATCTTAATAAATAGATAACAGGATTGAAATTTTAAACCACAGACGCGCGATTTGTCTTTAAACGACTCATCATTGAAACTCCATCTAATAAAAGTTATGAAGGTAACATGAGTCCAAAGTTGAAGAACATTTAGAATAGAAGTAACAATATTCATTCTCTTTTTGATTACATAACCACCATTACAAAATTTTAAATTCCTTGTCAGTTTTTCGAATTGCAACGAGAATTATCTGAATACCTGAAGTCTGTCCAAACTTATCCTTACAAATATTTTGTTATTTCAAATGAGAATAATTTCAACTTTTAGGTGCTCTATGGAAGACGAAAAAACACTTAATCTTAATTTAAGACAGATACAAATGTAACACTGTCTATAAAAAGATCACCAGAGAAGTTTCTGCTCTGATTTTAGATATATATATTATTATTATAGTTGATTTATTTTAAAACTTTTTAACATTGTCCATTACAAATTTTTAGAGGTTTTCACCGGCCTAAGTTTATTTTAGATTTGTTTTAGATCTTTGAATGTCATTTTAATCATATAGCCCTGGTCTTCAACTGTTTTGTTTCTTATTCATTGGCTTTCGTAAATTTCATGAAATTAATGATGTTTCGTTTTCATTTTAGTTAATACCATCTTTTTGATTTTTTTTCGTTTTTCCTTGACTCAGGTATTTTACAAGTATTCTAACTGTCAACTAATAATCAAATAAAAGAAAAAGAAATCAAAGTATTAAGAGCTCTCACTTGGAAAAGATATTTCAGTAGACATAACTGCATTATCACCCGTTTTCCTGTTTCCTAATTCTGTAGTATATAGATATACAAATCCTTCTTTTGCACCACCAGGACCAGTTACTCTCGATATTCCACTAGTATCATAACGCCTAGATCGACCCTGGAGAAAAGTGGACTATTTAAAGACTAGACTCTTAAAAGCCATGAGTTGTACTAGCTCAGTCTATATCGACCTTTGATATGACCTTAGTTAGAAATATATTACTCATGAACTCATAATATTGAGTGTGTGAAATGTCACATGAAAAAGATAACATAGGTATCAGTAAGGTTAAGACGTGCAAAACCTCGTTCCTATACCACTAGTTACACGAAGGAATAAATTCTTTTAAATGATATAAAATTTGCCAAATAATAGGAAAAATAGCATAGCCATGAACATTGATTCCATGAACGTCGATTTTTATCGGGATCTTTATCTGATATCGCAGATGCATGTTCAACGTCTTTATGATTTCATGTCGATTGTTAATTAGATAGTGTACAATCCAAAATTCGCAGGAATTGTTGATATCAACCTAGGACTGTTTATCGTTTTCTCTGAAACTCTTGTAAACTTTTTAAGAATGGTAAAATTTAAAGTTGAATGTGAATTAAATTTGTTTAACGTGTATTCTGCGGCTTATACCGCTACACTTTAAACATCTAAATAGTCTCCGAGTTCAGGTTTAAATCATATGGATGCAAGAAAATGGTACACAAACTGATGAAGTAAGTGGTAATTGATTTTTTATCTGATCTGTGCAAGTCTTATTCAATGCTTTTCCGTTTATTACGTATGTCTGGTCTAAGTTAGGAAATATAGGTCTGGTTTTAACCGCTAAACAGTTTTTGACTGTACAAAGTCATGGTCTTTAAACCACGTGCTGTTCGTTGTTCTTTGTTTTCTTTTTCTGCCTATTTCCACCGAGGATGCCGAGTTGTAGGTGTGTTCTGTTGTAACTGCTGCTAGTTTTACAATGTTCTGCTATAATACGATAAACGTATTGCCTATCTTTTTGGAGAGAATTATTGATATAGTTTTTTTGATTTTTCAAACAACAAAGGCTTTAATTCGCATAAATGAACAACAATTATAAACAGTATTGATATTTTTACTCACTGATCGTGTGCCCCAGTTAAATTTATCATCAGTTGATTGAACAAACATACAGTAACGGTCAATCTCTGCAGTACATTCGAATATTGAATACACTGTAACACAAAATAAAAGCATTAATCTGATTCGAAAGAGTATGACATAATTGTGTATTATTTTAAAACCATGCAGCTATAACATCGTATATAAATCTAACCTGTAAAATCCGTCTCATTTTGAAATAAAAGAAATACACTAATATAAAGGTCAGACATGCTAAATAGTATATCCAATATGGCATGATATACAATAGACAAGCATGGGAGTTGGAATGAACGGACTAACATAAACCTGAAACTGAGTAATGTCTTGAATATTGAATTTAAAAAAAACAACCATCTGCATTGTAAGCAAAACTGGTCATCAGCACTGGTTTCTGGAATTCATACTTAGTTGAGATGTCACCTCCACTACAAAACCGGAAGAATTTTCCTACGCACCATTGACAGAATTGGACGTAATGACTCGTGGATCTACAACAAAGCTTCTACATCTTCTTCCCGTTTACTAGTCGAACTCTACAATGGAGTGTAACTGACTCGAGCGCATCCCAAACAGACAGGTGGCCACTCTTCTGGCCAAAAGCAAAAGTCATGGGAAACTGGATGGTATTTATAATAAAATTATAAACTAATTATAAACACTGGTTGTCCTATGGTATTCTGTTGTGTTTTCTTCATTGTTCTGCATTTAGTATTTTGTTATTTTATTTGTTTGTGCTGTTCTCTGTGATGAATATTCTTGCGTGTGTTAGTGTTGTTTTATTGTAACGCAGTATTGTCATTTCAACTACATAGCGGACGGTTTGGCTAGCCATTAGACAACGTTCAATCCACCAGTTTTCTCTAAAATGGCCTGTACCAAACCAGGTGTTTGGTAGTTGTTATCAAAACGTAAGTTTCTATGTATGATGGCGTTTGTGTTTGTTGCGCTGTGGTGTTCTTATT